>NC_021165.2:52846763-52871230 GCF_000331145.2 Cicer arietinum
GACGCTCTTTGTTAGTAAACATTGTGCGCACCCTTTTTGCATAACAAAATCATAATCACAAACAAAAAAAATAAAGTCTACGATAACTGAGTTCACGTACGTTTCTAGGTTTCTTAACAGTTCAGAAATGCAAAAACATTTGGAACAAATTCAGAAACACAACAACAATACGATGAAGATGAAATGAAAACAGAAGGGTGCATTGTAAACAAACATAAACAACAACATTGTAAAAAAAAAAAAACAACAACAACATTGTTACTTACTTGATTGAAGATGATGAGTTGATGAAGGTAATTGAAGAAGGTTGAAGATGAAAAAGATGATGAGTGAAATAGAGAAGTTAGGTGAAACAGAGAGCGAAAGGTGCTTTGGGTTTGTTAGTTTTCAATAAAAATTTAGGTTTGTAGGTAGTAAAATTGTAAAATTAATTTCGACTAAAGTGTTTGATCAATGTTAAAAAAAAAATTTACTTTTAATTTTTTGAAGTTTACACCTCGTTAGCATTGTAAAGAGATAGATATAAATTTATTTATAATATTCTTTGAGTTAACTTTTTTTTTAAACTGAAGTACCATATTTTTACTTTAAATTTTCTTTAAAAAAGAAATAAATTTATTTTCCATAAAAAAGGTAGATTAAGTATTTCATTTATAACAATAATACTACGAAAATATCATCTGTATGAACGAACGACTTTACTCGAGTTTTAATATCTCATACAAAAAATATTTTTCTCGTGTATGATTTTTATAATAAAAATATTAATTTTATATTGACAATGTTACTAAAATAATTATTTTAATTAATTATTTAGTGATGAATATTTGTCTCATGTACTATTTTTATAATAAATTATAAATAATATATTATAATTAACCATTTTTATTTTGAATATATAAAAAATATTAATTGTAATTCATTAATTAATGACAAACATTTATATAGTGTATAAATTATATATTCTAACGATTTCTTAAGCAAACCATTTTCAAAAAAGCATGAAAAAAAAAGAAAATGTGAAAAAAAGTTGGTTAATATATTAAAATTATTCTCAATTTCATTTTGATAATATTAAAAAAAGTATGCTAATTTTAACAAAATCTTTATGGATAAATATTTATCTCGTACATAGATTTTATAAAAAATTGTAATTAGTATATTATAATCATTATTTTATTTAAAAGATTTAAAAAAATATTAAATATTAATAATTTTAATTAGAAGCAAACACTTATTCTTTATATATATTGTACACTTCAACTTCTTTAGCAGAAAGTTATAATAAGAACCCAGTTATTTTTTTTAACTGGAATTAATTTGTATCGCACAGGCCTTTGGGAAGAAAATGAATTGCACATGAAATAGAAGTAAACTTAAAAAAAAAAAATCTCCCACAAGTTCAAATATCAAAGTGAGTCCAATATCTCTTAGCTAATGATTCTTATTCATGGGACCATGATGGGCAAGTTTATGCATGAGACTTTCCTATCCGTCACCGGAATTCTGGGCTAAATGTAAGTCTTATTTTAAATACATAGCCAAAGGAAAACTTGATTTCCCTCATTCTCTATTAGAGTGTTTCCAAAAAATTCAGTATTTGATTACAAGGATTTTGACAGGTGCATCCTTTAAAGGAATGTATTTATCTTTCTTGCAAACACAGCAATACCAACTTAAACTTTCAGACATATCCTACATGCTTAGGCTTTACATTTTGTTTTTCAATCAATTCTAAGCATAAATGGAGAACAAAGACAAAGGGACCAACATGGTGCCTGTAAAAGTGATGCTACAATAAAGAAAAGAAAGAAGTGTTATTTCCTATACATTTCAAAGGTAAGATTACAAGTTTTTCCGTGTTCGAGAAACAAATGAAGGAAACTCGTCCATGTTTTGACTTGTCGTTGAGTGAAGTCAAAATACATGTAGCTTTTGGAGTCCCTTAATTAATCAAATTTCCTGGTTAGATGACCCAAAACCAAGCTATAATAGACCCAGCAGCCAGACCAACAACTAAGAATAACACACTCACAATCCCTGCAGTCTCTGCGTGCTGCAACTTTACAGTTTTAGGAGCTAAAATCATCAATACACTGGTCAGGTATCCATTTGTAAGCCCTAAGAGACAAGTCAGTATGGTCACGGGAATCTCTGTTCGGAAGAACTTTGGACCGTGCAAGCATCCTAAGAAGAGAGGGAAAAACAACAGTCTTGCTATGCAACAACCTATGGCAACTTTTGCATTCTCTAGGAGGTATACTGCAGTGAGGGATTTGCCAACAAGGTCAAACACATTAAAGCAGGTAATAAGGAGAATTGGATACCAATCATTAAGAAGTTCAGAATGGACATCTTCTGTTATGTAACCGGGAAATATTGCGAGAGTCACAACATAAATGAGCATTATGCCGAACCCATACCACTTTATTGTTCCAACGGTATCCCATACAGTTGACCTCCATACAGATCCAGTCAAAGGACCATCGTCTTCGTTCACAGCGACTGCCTCAATCTTTAGCTCATTATAGTACTTCATAATGGGAAGTTTGTGTGCTAGATTGTATAAAACCATGCATATGAACATAATCACAATTGATACAGCGAAGTAGAGATTTGCACTCTTTTGCAGGCCAGAGGCATCTTGAGTGTAAACAGCTTTCGTAAATATCCTTAGGAAAGAAACAAGCACCCCTGAAGTCAAAAACATACATAATGTGAAGAGAAAACCATCTATGTTCCCAAAGTTCAGTAGACAAAGAGACAAGAATAAATCTAGTATTAACATTACAAATTATTTTCTATACAAACCTAAATCCAGTATATTAATTGGCTCAAGATTCAGCAAAAAGAAAAACAACAACAAAAAATTAATATCAGAATGGACTCAGCCTAATTAAAATCAGTACTGCTAAACTAAGAGGTCACTTGACAGACATATAACATAAAGATTCAAATCAGAATCAAACTCCATTTTGTGATCCTTGATTAGTCTTAAATTACTTTATATATAAAATAAAAGAAATGCTTAAGCAGTGGAGAAATATGAGATACCCAAGTTCTTCTATGCATCACATACCTAGACAGCCACAGCAAAAAAATGGTTAAGATATATTCAATATTTCCAGGTACACAATAAAAATGTGATTTCAAAAAATCATAACGTTCATAGGAATATATGTTTTCCTATATCTGATTTTAATTTTAGGGAAGGTACAGTTATCACGCACACAATATCTAACATATCCCAGAAGAGAATGGCTGCAAACTAGAGACTGAATCCTGATTGCAACAAGAAGAATGCCTAGTAGTTTTCACACTCTCATTCTCACATTATATATGATATATGAAAATGATTGAATAATAACCACATGTATAGGTGCCATGCCGGAGTGCGATACAAACACATGTCCGACATCAAACGCTTCTTCAATCTAGAGTAGGTGCTAAAAAGTGGAGGTTAAGGATCCTCTCCATTTTTCAAAATAAATAGAGATGTCAATTAAATGCACACATTCCTAAATTATGTGACTTTAATAGGACATTTATACACAAAAACCATAGTACTGCAGTTGTCCATATCTTTTAAGAAATGGAGAGGATCCCTACTTCTAAAAAGTATATGATAGTATCAAAATATAAATATCAAATCACACACAAAGTAAACAATGCATCAATAAAGTCTCAATCTTGTTAAAAAAATAGTCTCAAATGTTATAAAAAAAATTTGCAAAACCACAAATGGAAATAAAGTAACAGTTTAATTTTTAAAAGTTACGGTAAACAAACCACAACAACTAATGATATATTTTATAGTTTTAACCCCCTCCGATTCCCAAGAGAATGGAGTCTTGTAATCCAAAGTTCGGCAGGGAGGCAAAGAAAGTCTAACCAAAAATTATTCAAGATTCAAACTCATGTTCTCCCAAACAATTCGTCATAAACCGAAGTTCATTAACCACTTGAATCTAATCACTTTGGTTGCAACAACTACTCATATGCCTTCGTGTTAGAAACAGTTACAATTAAAGTCAAACATTTTCAATAATCAAATAGATGGTTGTGACTTATTGGCGATATAAAAAATCTTTACTCAGAGTGTATATGAATTAAATCCAAAAATATAACCGAAAATAGTAACAAAATGAAGAAGCTAGATGCAACAATACCAGAAGCAGCAGTTCCAGCAATAACAGCTTGCATATATCTCTCCGGCAACTCACCGGCAGATCCAACAATAGAACCCTGAACCAAAGCATCAGCAACACCAGAAAGTCCAACCGCACCAGCAGTAAAATAAAACCCATAATAAAACCCGACCCGACCCTTAACATAAAAAACATCAATTAAAGGAACAATAAGCAACGAAACAACAAAAAGAACAAGACCAAGGTTGATCCTAACATAGGCATGAGATTTGTGTCTATAGAGAATAATAATGGAAAGACCAAAGAGACCAACGAGCATGTAAACAACGGCGAAGATTCGATCAACGCTTGAATTAGGGTAAAGATAAGAGAAATAATCAACGGCTGTGATGAATGCGTTCCATGGAAGTAAGTAACCGAAACCAAGGGTGAAATAGATTATGTACGCTAAATGAAATTTGTCTTCTGGTGCTTTTTTCTTTGTTCCTGAACCTGATGGTAGAAGAAGAGTTGAATCGGAATCGGTGAACACCATTGTAAAATTTTCGGGTTTCCCGTTCGGGTTTTCGGGTTATTAACCGGAACGGGATAGGATTTCTTGGTGGTTAATATTTGATGCTAAACTCAGTTTCCCATTCTTGTTGATATAATATTTTCAAATGGTGAGTTATTGCAAGTTTCCAACAATTGAGTCTGTCATTAAGAAAAATAATTGAGTCTACCTAATCCAATCTCCAAAAAAAATTCCAAAATATACTTTAATGCAAGTAATTTATTCAATGCAATTGATTATTTGACCGAAACACGACAGAATTGAAATATTATTATTTTATTATTGAGTATATTGACCATTTGTCATTTTTTTTATAATTGCATTGATCAAAGTCAATAATAATAATTCAATTATATAGATACATATCAGGTAAAAGTAATGTTAGGTAATATATAAATGAAACAAATAAATAAATTTTAGTTCATTTTTTGTTATGTAATTAAATCTAGATTAATTAGGTAAAAGATTCAAGTTTACTTTTTTTAATAAAAGAAAATAACAATTTACTTAATTACATGAAAACGTAAATAAAAGAAATAGTTAAGCCGATATAGAAATTGTTAATACAATAAATTGCAAACAGATACTTTAATTAGCGTATAGTGTAATGTTTTCAAGTAATTTATTTATGTGTAAAATATATTTCATCTAAAATATGCATTCCAATATTTTGAGTTGTTTTCTCTTAAAATATTTTATAGAAAATAGTTATTCTTGTATTTATTTCTTTTATATATTTCTTTTTGGTTTTTATATATATTTCTATATTGACCAATTCATATTTAGATAATTTAATTTTTTTTTAAATTACATATAAATAGTGATATGTATCTATATAAAATAATAATTCAGTTTTTATTAAAAAAGGTATAAAACAATTCAACAATTTGATAAATATATGAGTTTATATTATTCTATTTAAAATTAACCATGTATTTTCAATAATTATTGTATGTTAATTAAAACATGATTAAATGATAAAAATTAACATGTTTTTAAATAATAATCATTTGTAGATGAGTTTTTATTTTTAAGTATTTAGGAATATATTTTAATTTAACAATAATTAAACTATTTTTTAAAAGATTATACCATAAAAGTTGTATAAGATAAGATAGTATTTTATTGATTTTTGTTTGTTGTACAACTATAAATTATGTGATAATGATAAAGACATGTGAGTTAAATGTTAATTAATAGTACTATATTAAAATATAATTAAATTTTACGGTATAAAATATTCCAATGTGATTTGCGTAAGATAATAATAATAATAATTTTATTGTATTTGAGTTGCAATTGGTGTTTTCTTTTTAATAAAAGTACATTGGTTAAGTTTCTTCAAAGATCATAAGTTCAATACATGGAGGAGCCATTTGAAAACTATATGGGCTATTGTATAATATTGATGCTCTAGCTAGAGGTAGACAACCTATTAACTTGTTATACATTTGACGACGCCAATGTTCTTCAAATAATAAAAAAACTATCGCTCACTCACTTAAAAACTATTTTTAGATAGGTTTTTTCTTTTTCTTATTTTTAAAACTGTTTTTAAAAACAAGTATCTCAATCAAGTTTTTTCTTTAATTCTATTCTTTAAAATAATTTTTAAAATCAAATTTATAACAATTTTTAAAAACTAAAATGCAAAAGTGTTTCAAACAGGTCCTTAGTATTCCATGATTGATTTTTATTTTTCTTTCAAATCTTGTCCTTTAAATAATAAAAAAATTCTCGCTTGTTACGGTCTATGAGTGTCATGCAATCTTCCACAAGATTCAAATTTTCATATCAAAGCTCATAAACCTTTAAGAACAAAGAATGTAAACACATGGGGAAAGTGGGTCTTACCTTAGCCCTCTTTCAGTAATGATAGGTCACACTCTATCATAGTTTATCACCACATGATAATTCACTGAAGTTACACTCTGCCTTATCATAGAGAGGATCTTATATACGAAGTTGCACAAATAAATCGGTCTCATGTCACACAAATAAAGTGGCTTATCAATATTTGCTGCCGAAATAATGTTGGTGTCGCTTAGAACTGTAGGATAGTAACCGTTTTCAAGTCACGGACATCCTGCAATAAAAATATTGTGACCTAAAAAATTCTAGAATTTTCGAAAAAAATCTTATATTTAAGCCATCAAGTCCTTGTGATTTATTTGGGTGCATGTCTAAAGCTGCAATACAAAACTCCTCCTCGAAAAAAGGCACAGTTAAATAGGTGTTGTCTTCATTAGAGATAAAAGGTGACATCGCGTATATGACTAGAGAGATATTACCAAAACTACTTGCATATGAATTCTAGAAATATTCTTTGGAAGATTGTATAAGCCTTCTTGACTCTCAAAAATGACATTTTCCTCATTCTTTAGCTTTATAATCAAATTTCATTTTCTTCCAGCGTTTGGCATAGCATGGAAGAATTTACTATTTGTGTCCCATCTTTAAGCCAAAAGGTTTTCGCCCTTTGATGTTAGAAACTATCTTATTGCAACGAAACACATGTGAGATTATTTTTAAGCTTAGTTAAAGTGCGTCCTGAGTTATGTTCTCCCAAGTTGCGAATGCGGTCAATTTTTCAACAAAGATGAGAATTGCATATCGAAAATTTGATCCGTTACATTTGCTCCAAGACTCCATGTCAGCTATATAATATTGAAGCTTATAGAGGATATCCATGAAGTAGAATAATATGTCACAAGATTTGAATTGTGACCTTTTAAAATAAAAAATCAAAAGCAAATATCTCATGTTATCACTTGGATAAGAATGTTAGTTTAAAAATCAAGATAGTGTTCTTTATCAAAAATGTATAATGAAAAAGTAAATGATAGGGATGTAGTGAGATCTATGTGCAAAAGTAAAAGATTAAGGTAAAGAGAATCACTCATAAATTTATTATTGTTCACTCTTAACCTTTAACCTTGGGCTATGTCAAGTCCTCACACCCTGTGAGATTTTCTATTATGTTGTTGAAGAGAACGTTCTTTCAGCATTTTTTACAACTTTCTATACATCACAACCTGATCTAATACAACATTTATCATCGAAGTCTCTACATGCTAACAACTTGTATCATCATAGCCTCAACAAGCTTACAAAGTCAATCTAAACAAATTTAATACAAATCCATTCTCAATAATCACAAAGGAAAGACTTTGAAAGATTTTTACAAGTGTATGAATAACTGTATAAGTTATTTTCTTATGAAAACTCCAGTGAAAATTTTGAGAAGCAAAGGAAATGTATCAGCACACTCAAAAATATGGAGCTCAAATTTGTAGATTTTAAATTGAAGTGTGTATGATAAAGAGAGTCTTTGTAAGTAAGTTGAGAATAAAACAAGTAATTTATGATTTGTAACTTAGACTATTGTCTATCATGTTAAACATATGTGTCTATCTATAGAAAAGGAGAGCTTCAGTTTACTAATGGAGAACAGATCTGTTGGCCACAAGAATCCATAAATCAATCTCTTTTTTTTTTTATGATTTATCTATCTCTCCTAGTTTTGGAAGTATTTTTCTCAACTTGGATCTCTTTGGAGGGCGGGCATTTGTAGATTTTCTTTGGAAATAGCTTTAACCCTCACAATGTAGAAAGTATTCAAATATCCAAATTTGTTAGGTAAAGATGGACGAGAAAAGGTGGATGGTTGAGTAGGTTGAATAGGAACAGTGGAGTCATAACTTGGTGTTTTTACAATATTTTTGAGTGTATCAGACCCAAAAAGAGAAAAAGAATTGTTGGTAGAGAACACAAATAAAGAGACAAATCACAAATTTTGTGGGATCAAGAATGACAATTTGACCAGATTTTTTAGACCCCATTGCCATGGTTGTAAGAGTGACTTCATGTATGGAAGTAAATTCAAAAATCATTTTAGAATTGAAGCATCTCTTTTTTTTTTTTTTTTTTTTGCAAATGATCCATTTTTCATGTAGCTCACAGTGAGACAGACTTCATCTTTGAGATAAATTTTGAAAAACTTGAAGTTTTTTATAGTGCCATAATGGATTGTGGTCTTTATGTTGACAACGAGGATCATATGATGAAGAATCATATAAGGAAGATTCATTTTGAGACCATGAAAAATATGGTACATAAGCAAGAGGTCATAATCATATACCTTATTCATGCTTCCTGGTTTATGAAGGAAACAATGTTGAGACACCCTATAGCATTTTGTATGGATTTTGGGTAATAAACTTCCAAAATTTCAAAGTTTTTCAAGCCCAATGGATTTGCATACTTCATTAAATCAATCCATTTGAGAAGAAGATTGTCAAAGTTGAAGTATCAACCTATTCTAATAGATCTATCAATATATTTTTCTTTGAAGATCAATGAAGTTGCAAACATGAGAAGGAGGGTTGAATTGTGTTTGTCTAAGTTGGATTCTTTTTCATTATTTGATTAAAGTTGATTCGGATTTGATGACTTAGAGCAACAACAACAACAAGACTATGGAATGCAGGAGTAAAGTGACACAAGCAATTTATTCTAGTTTACCACCAACTTAGTAGCTATGTCCAGTTCCTTCACTTAGAAATATTTAATCCACTAATTCGACTTCTTGAATTACACATCACCTAACCCTACAAGTCAGTCTTCTCAAAACAACCTAACAACTCAAGACTTTTTGAGGAACACAAACATGTAGACTCTATCAGCCAAGTCTTCTCCACACAATCTGACAAACCCAAATTGTTAAAGGCACACAACACCTTGACTCTACAAGTCAAGTCTTCTTAACATAATCTGACAACCCCAAATTTCTTGAGGAACAATAAAGCCAATATTCGGCTGGGTTACAAGAGTTTATAACTTGATTAGTTTACTTATAACAAGTTGATTGTAACAATGATTTTTCCACACATACAATGAAGCACTAAATAATATAAAATTTAATGAGTGCTTTGCTAGAATTTAAAACCTTAAACTCTGAATACTTAGAAAAATTGAGCTCTTGAGGTTTTTCTGAATTACTTTGGCTTTTAGGATTTCCGAGTTTGTTGTCCATTATGGTTGTGTTATTCTTCAACCTTAATCCTCTATTTATAGGAAAAATTAGGGCTTCAATTTACTCCCCTATGAATTATGAATCGTATCTTCATTTCAGCTTGGTCAACAAATATTTCTTCCAAATATAATTCTGAAAGATATGTTTTGATAATATGACCATTAGCCAATTCTTTATTTTTGAGTCTGGTCTTAAGCAATTCTTCTAAAAGGATATTGTGCGTATTTGTTCAAATTACGATTGCAAATTAATCCACATAAGTCTTCCTTCATACGCTTGATTTGATTTGAACGAGAACAATTTTGGCCTTGTTCCTGGACCTTCAGAAGTAAGGATACACCTAAGCCAAATTCAGTATTTTTTCAATCTATCAGAGATTTTGACTTTCCATCAGTTTCGTTGAATTTTCTCCATTAGATTCAATGACTTGATTGTTGGAGTCAGATGTTGTGTTGCTTGAATAATCAGAGTCAGAGGCAGATGCAAAGTTGCATGACTTAGAATTAGTGGCATGAGAAATTTCATTTTTGTTTCTCGATCAAAGTCAGTGCAACTTTAGAGTGTTATGTGTATCAGAGGCTACACTTTGGAACGAGTTACAATCTTCAGAGTTATTGTTCGTTAGAGCCACACTTAAGTTGTTGTTCATCAGATGCATGTTGAAGTTATTGTTCATCAGATGCATGCTGAAGTTATTGTTCATCAGAGGCATATTGAATCTTTAGAAGCACATAATTCTTCAAGGAAATGTTGAATCTTCATAAGCTTACTAGATCTTCAAAGGCAGATGCACAAAATGACTCATCAAAGGTATGCAAATCAGAAGCATGCTTCAATCTTGAGTGGCACACACAAAAACATACTAACCTACCAAAACACACTATTAGAGGCAAATTCGCGAACTTTTCCAGCATGTGTATTTGACTGATTTGATTTCAGTTCCTCTAACCTTTTCACTTTCTTATGGTGGTGGTGTCCTCTAGTGATATCCTCTGGTGGTGGTATCCTCTGGTGAATTTCTTTAGTGGTACTCTCTAGAGATAATGACATATGGTCATTTCCTCCAATTTACCTATTCTAATTTATGCATACTTAGTGAAATTTTTAGTGCAATAAATTTTTCTCACAAAGTATCTTTGTTAGCATCAAAAACACATAGATAAATTGTTATTGGAATAAAATTGGTTCCAAGAATCAAGTCATATCCACTATCAAAGAGAGGGAGTTCTTTGCTTCTAGTTTTGAAATTATAATCCTTATAAGGTAATGAGAAAGTGGTTTCTTTCCTTTGGATTTTTCAAAGGACTTGGTAGAAGAAGGTTGTTTTTTAAGGTGGTTTTCTTTGGTTTGTCATGTATTGGTTCAGAAACTTTGGGAGAATGTTTAGATTTTGTTTTTAAAGGTGTTTTAGTGGAAGTAGAAGATGGTGATTTTTGTTTTTTTTTTAGATTTTTCATAGGAAGGTATTTGTGTGGGTTTAGAAGTAGGTGAAGTTGGTTTTTTAGGAGAAGGTTTTGGAGAATAACTTTTAGGTGGTTATGGTGTTGCTTCATAATCACTATCACCTAAAGTGTGTACAATTTTATTTGTCTCAACATTCTTCTAGGTACCAATTATAGCTTGTAAGCGTGATGACCTTCTGATTAGTCAATGAACAACAAATTTGGCTTTCTTAAGTTTATCCAAATGTAGAGGAATGATTGTAATGTATAGAGAAAATGTTGTAGGATTTGGAGGAGGAGCCATATCTAGGGGTTGCATTTCAATAATGTGATCAGGTGTTGGACTCAAAGAAAAAGGAGGTGGAGGATATGGTGATCGTTAAATGGGTGAGAGATGAGGTGAAGGAGATGAAGAGTTTGAAGGTGGACGATCATGGTAATTTTTTTCGTAAAATGGAGAAAATGGTGTAGGAATAAGATAGAGGTTCAATTTTGGTCATTTAACTTTTACCTAATTTTTTGTTTTGGTCTTTTATCTTTATCTTTATTCATTTGTATTTTATCTTTTATAAGTGGTGTATTTTAATCTTTGCCACAATCACAACAAAAGTTATATGAACATTCGATCATAGAAATCCCTTCTAACATTTGTCAATATGTATCCAGTATATTATTTTTTCAAAAAAGCATTTATTTAACCCAATAATAGGCTTGCACTTGAAGGTAATTTATTTTCACCTCATGCTTATTAAGATTGCACACTTAACTTTATAACGAATCCAATACTTGAACTCAATAGCTCATGACAATAATTATACACTTGTTTGAAAGAGTTATGATGTAAAGGACTAAATACACCACTTATAAAAGATAAAAGACCAAAATGAATAAAATAAAGATAAAGAATCAAAAAGAATATTAGGTATAAGATAAATGACTAAAATTATATTTAACCCAAAGGAATATTATAGTAGTTGAAAATCTATAAAGTAAAACTAAAGAATATTGATGTCCTATTAGATGTAGTCGTTTAAGCCTAGTGAGCCTGCACCATAACCATTAGAAATTTTGTCCAATGGTTGACTTAGTATTTAAAATTTGAAAACTTCGTTTGGGGAAAAATTGTGTATGATGTTTCACATTCCTGGAGAAGAGAACGTTAATTTCTTCATGAAGAACATTTTTCTTGTTTAAAAATTAAGGATTTTGCTTAAAAGACTTTTCACAATTTTCAACTTTTTCTTGATGAATTCAAAACGATCCTTAACTAGAGATTTTGTGAAAATATCAATCAATTGGTTTTCAGTATTAATGAATCCTTTTTACTCACATGATTACAAATAATGGGATGTTTAATTTCAAGATGCTTTGATCTTGAATGCTGAATGAAGTTTTTGATAAATTAACAGCACTTGTATTATCATAAAATATTGGAATATTTGTGTATCATAAAGAGAAATCCTCAAATCGATTTCTTGTCTACAAGACTTGTGAGCAACAATTTTCAGTCGAGACATATTCAACTTTAGTTGTTGAGACTGCAATAGTATTCTATTTTTTGCAACACCAATTCATAAGAGCTTCTCCAAGAAATTGACATGCACCACTTGTGCTTTTTCTTTCAATTTTATCACCAACATAATCAACCTCACAGAAGGCTACAAGATCAAAATAAGAACATTTTTTATATCAAAGGCCAAGATCATTAGCCCTACTAAATATCTTGAAAATTCTTTGAATAACAATTAAAAGCGATTATCTAGGAGATGTTTCAAATCTTGCACATAAACCAACTGTGAAGACTATGCCACATCTACTAATAGTTAGATAAAACAGTGACCCAATCATTTTATATTTCTTAAGAAGATCCTTGATGGATGCATGAGAGTTGACATAACTTAGGATTCATTCATTTTATATTTCTTAAGAAGATCCTTGATGTATTTTTTTAGACAAATAAAAATATCATCCCTTTGTTGCTTGATTTGTAATCCAATAAAAAATATTAATTCTCTCATCATGCTCATCTCAAATTCACTTTGTTTGAGGTTTGAAAAATCCTCATACATTTTCTCATTAGTAGCACAAAAAATGATGTCTTCAACATACACTTGAAAAATTATAAATTAGATTTATTACTACAAAGTGTAATGTCCATTTTTCCTCTTGAAATTTTATTTTATTTTATTAGAAATGTGCTTAATGTCTCATACCATGCCCTAGGAGTTTGCTTTAAACCATATAAAACTTTGGTAAGTTTGAAAACATGATTTGAATTTCTTTGATTTTCAAAACCAGGAGGTTGATGAACACAAACTTCCTCATTCAAAAATTTATTTAGAAAAACACTTTTGACATCCATTTCAAAAAGTTTAAGGCCTTTGTGAGATGCATAGTCAATACCTTATTGCTGATTGTAGCCTTAAAATACAAGTCTAGCTTTATTTCTAATGAATTTACCATCTTTAGTAAGTTTGTTTCTAAACAACCATCTTGTTCCATTGATAAAATGATTTTGAGGTTTTGGAACTAAAGTCCAAACATTATTCTTCTCAAATTGATATATTTCTTCTTTTATGGATTCAACCTAATGATCATCCATGATTGCTTCATTTATGGATTTGGGTTCAATTTGAGAGATTGTTACCATATTAGAACCATTACCTTTGAAATATAATCTAGTTCTAATTCCACTTATGATTCTTCCAATAATTTGATTTTGAGATGATCAATCAATCATCTACTTGGTGGTTCTAAATCCATGCATTCTCGAAATGGAAAGTATGCATGTAGACAATATGGGGGCTGACTCCAACTTATGGAGAATGGGAGAATGATCCAATGACGAGGCCACAAGGTAATTTATTCTATTATACATCATTAATTTTAAATAATAATTTGACATTTTGATTAATCTGTGGAGATTGATTGTTCTTGAAGCTGACTTGATCATTCTTGGACCTGGAGAACATTCTTCGTTTTCCAGAATTTGTCAAGAACGTTCTCTGTTCTTGTCTATTCAGATTTTTGCTTTTATTATGTTGATTTCTTTGCTTTATTTTAAATCTTGTCTTTAATTTAATACACTCAAAAGCACAAGTTAAATTAACATAACATTTAGAATCATAATTATCGTTCTTAATTAACCTTTGTTTATTTTCATCAAAACTTAAATTGAGAGTTTGTCTTAACAATTCAAGGGTTGCATTTAGACAGGAAATGCATGATTAAGCAAGAACTCGTGGTTATGAGGCTTGAAACTAAAGTAAAAATGATAGACGTTGTTTTTCCAAGTTCTTGTGGAGACTTGGAGAGAAGAAAATTATGAATTTTTGTGTGAAAAACCTTAGATACCGATGTGTAAAACCTTGTTTCACATTGCAAGACAAAAGTCTCACTACAAAAAAAATTATCTATTGTGACATTCACTATAATTACTTTTAGCTACACGTTGAGTGTCACTAGTTATCACTGAAAATAAAATAACATATACCTACTGTCGCTAACGGTAGGTAAAGGATTTAAGAAAACTTTTTCATTTAACTTCTCATTTCCCAAATCAAAATCTGTATGCTTTTCATTTTTACCCAAATTAAAATCTCTTCTACTTCTACCGTCATTTCACTCCTATCATAGAATCCCAGTCAAACCCTAATCGAGCAATAGAATCCTAGCCATGTTGATTAGAAAATTACAGTGAGCTTGCATGCGGTAGTATGAGCAGTGGAGCTCATGAAGCTGCACTTGATTTGTGGATAGTGCAATCACCGGAAGAGGAAGCGAACACATCGGCGTGACGAGGGTTCCAAACGGAGGAATAGACACAGTAAGCGTGTTCTTTGAAAGTGCGAACGGAAATGGGACGATCGAGAGTTTATAATTTGACGGTGTCATCCCATGAACCGGAGAGGAAAGAGTCACGGCAGACGGGGTTAAGCGGTGGCGACAGCTATGGGGTTTTCGTAGAATGGACTGAACTTGATGGAGTAACCGTTGAATGGGGTTTTGAAAACCGGCATCATTTTGAGAATCGGAGTTTGGTCAGGTGAAAGAGTGGGTATTAAGTGTTTGATGTTATGCGCCTGAGGTTGGTTCTTTTTTATTTGTCATATGTTTGTTAATAAGGTGTTTAAAGATTGATATGAATATGAAATTAGCGAAAAGGATGTTAAAAATTTGATATGATTATGAATGGTTTCTCCTTCTTACAACATCAATCTCAACCTCAAACTAACAACATCCATGATTAGGCACTTGTCATATCATATTGTATTAGACCTTTTACTTTGTTTCATTGGCTGGAAAAACATGCCCAGTTTTGAAGTTTGCTTATTAAATACTACAGGGAAGATGCATAAGGAAAGATGGGGCAACTAAAGTCACTGCAAATACTCTGTTTACCTGCTAAGATCTAAAGTTTGTCAAATACTCTGTTTACCTGTTAGAGTTAATTGAATTTCAATTAATCTAAATTTGTCATGGGGGAGTTGGGGACCTATGCTTATGAAACATAGAAATGGGGCTGTCTGTATTTTCCAATTTGAATGTTTGCAAAATTTTGGCATGTAAGCTTTCACCAATAGAGAAAGTTAAAAATTAAAGCATTGAAGAACTCAAGCATCTCAATTAGAGTCATTGTAAGGGCAAAGGCTTGTAACTTAACAAACATAAAATGACCTTACTGGGTTTTAGTAGAAACTGAAGAAACTTAACAAGCATCTCCGTTGTTCTTTTGGAGCATACTGAAGAAACTGTTTTTTAACACTGATTTCTGGATGCTGACTTGCCATCTATCCATTTGATGGAATCTCGTTTGAAAATTTATGAATTTTGTATCATGTAGTGGCATCTTTTTCCTGTGTCAAAATTATCATATCTTTAAATCTGACTGCATGCTAAGTTGCCCCATTGTAATATAGATACACTCATGTGGTGGCACTCTGAGCACTCTTTTTCTAATGATTCATATATTTCTCACAATTATGCCTGGCAAGTTATGTCTGTAGATCAAGTGCTGAAGCAGATACTGCCTAATGGAGTAGAAGTGCCTTCATCTTTTGAAACAATAGTTAAGTATTTTGAAGTTATATAATCTTTTTGATTAGTACTGGTATATGGTGTGTATTGTTTTGTTTTACATGCCTGGATTCACTTTTCATAACTGCTATAATCTTTTTTATACGGTTTGATTGATTCGACATTTATGCTCTATTGTTCATTAATACTGATTCCTTCAGAGAAAAGTAGTGAGCTTTTCAATTTTGTTCACCATTCAATCTGTATGTCGTAGGAATAGATCAATATTTTATTTATATTTATCTTATTTTTAGTGACAGTTACTATTGTAGGTAGAAATAAAAAACATGTAGTGACAATCCTCAGATCATTTAGTGATAGTCTTCAAAGTGTAGCAGGATGCCCCCTTAAAGTTGACACTAAATTTGAGTGTCACTCAAAGTATTATTGACCTTTACCTACAGTTTTTTACTTTTAGTGACAAATTTTAGGTGTCACGATAAATCAATTTTTTTGTAGTGTCTGTATTCACAATATTATTCTAACGCGTATTGTAAGACCAATTAGAGAACTTAAAGTTCTTGAAAAACATGTCTTCGCACTGTGATATTGACATTTCACGCTACAATATAAGTTAGTATTTATACTATGGAAATGATACCATTCCGTATTGTGACACAATACTCTTGCACTACGAAATGACACATTTCAAATACCCTCAAGTTAAAATGGCTTCGAAACTTACACCATATCTTCAAAATTATATTTATCTTTCACATAATCTTTAAAATACTTTTGATACCTATTGATAGCGTTTTAGCAAGTGTACTGGATTGTTGCAACTAATAATTAAAACGGTAGTACTGAGTGTCGAACTCAAGGATTGCATTTTACTGTCGAATTATATTTAATTACTGAAATTGAACAAAAAGTTTCCAAATTGATTGAAATAATATTTGAAATTAACAACAGTAATAAAATTGATCTTTTATAATGAGAAAAATGCCAGGGATGAGTTTCACTTCAAATCCAACCTAGGTGTCTAATTTGATCCTAGTTACTGAATTCCTTTATTGAATTATTACTGAATTCTCTTTATTATTCTTGCCCTAATGTGTTAGTGAAAGAACCTTTAATTCCAAAGTAACCCCTAGTTCCTTAGTAGATTTAAGATTAGAATTAAGCATTACCATATAGAAGTTCTCTTGTAAATTATTGTTTTGCAACTAATTTAATTGGTTTCATGGCCTGCATCTATGTCTAGACTATAAATTCATGAATTTCTCATCTCAAGCATTCGTAAAGTCCACTTCCGTTTCAAAATACAAATCATAGAACATTTTAATGTTGATCAAGCAATAAAAAGCATTAAGCATAGAGATGAGAAAAATAATTCAATAAACTCATTGATATAACTAGAAATCAAATCATAAAAATAAAGGTTTCATCTTGTTACACTCATCCCTAACAAATAAGGTTTAGTTACTCATGATAGAGATAAAAAAAGATAAAGATTAGAGAAGAATTACAAGAAGGACTCATGAATGATTCTTGATAAAACTGCTCCAATGATGTTAGAAACGGACGTCTTTGAGTTTCTATGCTAGGGCTCAAGTCTTCCAACTTCCCAAGAGTCAAAAAGATCTCTAAAATAGTGAAAAATTGTGGTATTATGAATGATGATGCTCGTCGCACGCCCCAGGCGCAGGAAACGCGCTCCTGGCGTGCATGGACAGTGTCACTGGTCCGGAAATGTGCTCCAGGCACAGAAAACGCGCTTTAGGCACACCTGGATAGTGCTGAACGGCTGGAAATGTGCCTCAGGCGCGGCTGGCGCGCTAATTGGACATCTACAACTACAAATATGGCTAAAATACTCTACATAGGTCATGTTGATTTCTCACCAAAATTCAGTACTGCACTAAAACAAAACACAATGTAAAATTATGAAAAATTCCTACTTCATCAATGAAATAAAAAACACAAAACATTTTATTAACTCAAAGAACAAAAATCCACAAAATATATCAAATAAATCCTTTTTAACTAATGATTTAAGATAAATAAGACTAAAACAGTGGGAAAATATGCATATGATGAACAATCATCACAACCCCAAACTTAATCTATTGCTTGTCCCCAAGAAACAATTAATTTCAGATTTGGTACAGTTAAAAACACACTTAAATTCAATTTCTCAAATCAAATCAAACTCAATTCTCAAAGTTCTATCTACTACAAAACATTCATCATGCTCTATGGTTGTTTTCAAAAAAACAACAAGATTTGTACACCTTAGCATTCATTTATCAAATTCAACTCTCTCTTCACATAATCTCACCAAAATTTCTCTCAAGTGTTTAGAAGAGTTATGAATTTATCACTCAAATCCTAGAACATGCATCACGCTACCATAAGCTTGAAAAAATTCTAGTTAGCAATCACAATGCAGTAAACACATACATTTTTGGAGGACTTTCAGGTTGTAATGGGGCTTAGGTAAGTGTATGACATTTTAGGATAGTAGGCTTTACTACTTGGAGTTAGACATACATTTCCAAATTATTCTATCATTTTTTATTTTTCTTCACCTTTTCATTCTGGAGATTCTCAAACATTGACAAAAGAACCAAAAAGATATTATTTTCCAAAGTACACAAACTGACTTTTTTTTTCTTCTTTTTTTTTCTTTTTTTTCTTTTTGTGAGAATCACCACCCCAAACTTAAAAGGTTGATATCCCATGAGCAACCCCAAACTTAGAACTTTATCAAGACAAAAAAATAAATTTCTACCTAACTCCAAGTAAGGTGATTTAATTAAAGTCAGGTATTTGGCTTGTAATGTGGCTAGTAACCGAAATAAAAGGGCAAGACTCAAAGGGGCTAGCAAAGGGTAAAATTTTCATAGGGTAGTTAGAAAGGCTCAAACGACCAAATAAAATTGCCTCAATGTATGCATAAATTACAAGTGATGCATATCAGAATAGTGCAAGTTCTGAAGGGATAACACATGTCTGGATAATCACACAACAAAGAATTTAAGTGTTTAGGCTCAAAAACTTACTGCTATGATATTAAGATAGAGTATGAACAATCAAAATGATGTCAAACATGCTTTTGAAAAGTTAAAATTGTATTTTTGAAAAATTGATGGCATATTAGCCTTACAACCATTTAGTAATCAAGAATGTATACATTAGGAAGGCTTGTCGACTTGAGCAATAACATAATCTAAGAAATGAAATTTAACTTTCGAAATCCCAAACATAAACTTTAAGATCAAGTGCAAGTTATTACAACTCTTTCATCATAGTACACATTTAGCGAAAAGGAAAAAAGTAATATAAAGAAAAGAAAATCAAAATAGACTAAAATAAAACAAAGAAAACGCGAAAAAGAAAAGAAACAAAAAAAAAAAGGAAAGAAAACTTCTCTCAGTTTAGTAATTCAAGGATTCTCGTTTCCATCATCCGCTCATATTCCGCTATGGTCGCCAGTATACTGGTGAGGTGCAAATAGATCAACATAAAACATGCCTCCTGGTGTTTGTTGAGAAGAAGCGAAGGCTCGATATAGATTGGTCATCCTGAGTTCTATTATGGCTTGTCCATCTCGCTGATCAATCATCAATCGTTCCATCATAGTTTCCAGTCTACCACATCTTTCCTCGGTGGAGAGATGTGATGGATGTGGAGGGTGGTGATGTGGTTCAGTGTTTTCCTCTACTGTCATCGCTGCTAGTGGGGCACCAAGATCGTCTACCCGAATCATGGAGTCTTTTTCTATCCATTTAATAGTGATTGATGTAGCAGGTTTCACCATTTTTTCACCCTGTTTAGGTGACACTCTCACCTGTTCACATAGTTTTCTTATCAGCGAAGCATGATGGAACTAGCCTGTCGGAGGATCAAGAGTTGTTTTCCTCCAAAGATCATCAGCTAGTAATGCACCCACGTTGATTCTGTCGCCTTTTATGATGGCGAGTAGTAGACATGCTCTGTGAAATGTTATATCTGACACATTGGAACATGGTAGTAGCGTGTGATGAACAAAGGTGCTCCATACTTTTGCAATTGGGTTGAGATCCACTGAGAGCAGTTTCCTAACTGAGCCATCCCTATTTCGAAACCAATATGTGCTTGGTCTGCATAAAATGCGTAGGATCTCTTGAGTGTCTACTTTTTCTGCTGTGGTCCACCATAGCTTGAAAATGACAGTCCTGATAATTCGGCAGACCAAAAATTTCATTGATGACTTGGGGCGTGAAGGGTACCCTTTTTCCCCTCACATAAGTCACAAATTGATCATGTGGAACTGGGTCGTCAGACTTCAGATAAGACGCATTGGAGAAGAATTCAACCGCTAATGACTTGCTTTCTATGGTGACGAATGTGGTTAGCTTCTCCCATCCTCTAGCCGCAATCATCGTTTGGACGTCAACAAATTCATCTGCTTCCAACTGAAAGTTTTTCTCACTCACAAACTTCTTAACTGCAGGGAGTTTGGCATGAAACTCTTGTGTTGTCATGGTCTTGAATAAAAATGTATCGTGCGGTTGGGAGGAGGATGTACTTGCGATCTTAGTTCGTTTTGCTTTTTGTTGGGTTGCCATTAGGTCCTACAAAACGTATTCATACCCAGGGTTCAAAATATTCATAGTTACATATAATTAATTTAAGCATGGTCCCCCTTGGAAAAATAACAACATAAATGGCCCTAGGTTTTTCCAGCAAAATTCTAAATGATAATAGTGCATATACATCGGGTGTGTCATTTTAACAAACAGTTGGAGTGCAGTATATATTTTGTGGTACTTAAGGTGCAAAAGTGGTTGTGTCATTTTAACAAACAGTTGGAGTGCAGTCATAAAATACATGAACAACCCACATACATGCAACATTAACACACATTCAATCTTAGAAAACCAACATGCATGTATGAACAATTTTTAATATTAGCACAAATTCGAATTTAAAGAACCCACATGCATTAATGAACAAGAAAGAGTTGATATTAGAAATTGGGGAAAACTTACTTGAGGATGAAAGAATGTTGGATATGAGAGGAAAACTTACTTGAGATTGTGTCAAGAGAGGGAAACTGACCTTTGATGATAATGGAGAAAGGTTTGGAGAAGTGATAATGCAGAAGGAGAGTTTTATGTGAGAAGATGGGGGTTTTAAAACCCAACAGTGCGAAATGCGCTTCAAGCGCTCAGGGAGCGCATTCACAGTGACAAATACTGTGAAAAGTGCTTCAGGCGCTCAGGGCGCGCTTCAGGCGCGCATTTACAGTAACAGATACTGTGAAAAGTGCTTCAGACGGGCTTCAGGCGCGCGTTCACTGTGACAAATCTTGTGAAAAGCGCTTCAGGCGCGCGTTCACTGTGAAAGACCCTGCGAAAAGCACTTCAAGCGCTCTGGGCGCGCTTCAGCCACGCGTTTACAGAAGTAGAGTTGTGAAATGCACTTCAAGTGCTCAGAGGGCGCCTCAAGCGTGAATCCTGTCATTTTGAACAGTAAAATCGCTTTTCAACACATCTTTTTGATTCCTTGCTCATACCAAACATCAAGAACTAACAGAACTAGCCATTAGAGACTAAAATTGGAACTAAATGGAGTAAAATGAATCTGAAATGCAATAAATAAATATAGTGCAATGAATCTGACATTCCACTCTTCAAGTGTTGATCAGATGGATGGACTCCATCGATAGTTTTGACTCTACCCCTAAATAAGATTCGAGCCTTTATCCATTCACCTTAAAGTTCCGATTTGAGTGTGTATCTTTCAACTCCACAACCCCGTATGGAAATACCTTGATTATCTTGAAGGGGCCCGACCATCTTGACTTTAGTTTTCCTGGAAACAACTTCAATCTTAAGTTGAATAGAAGAACTAGCTCTCTTTCTTGGAATTCCTTGAATTTAATTTTGTTGTCATGCCATTTCTTGGTTTTTTCTATATATATATATATCTTAGTGTTCTCATATGCGAAATTCTGGAACTCCTCTAACTCGTGAAGCTGAAGAATTCTTGGTTCGCCTGCCTTAACCAAGTCAAAATTCAAGTATTTCGTCGCCCAAAATGTTCGATGCTCCAGTTCGAGCAGCAAATGACAGGCTTTACCATACACGATTTGATACGGCAACATACCAAGAGAGGTTTTAAAAGCTGTTCAGTAGCCCCAAAGTGCATCATCAAGTTTTGTTGACCAATCTTTTCGTGAGGCATTCACCGTCTTTTCAATAATTTGCTTAAGCTGTTTGTTGGATACTTCAACTTGTCCACTGGTTTGTGGGTGATATGGGGTTGCCACCCTATGACGCACATTATATTTCCTTAGAAGGTATTCCATTTTTCGGTTTAGAAAGTGAGTGCCCTCGTCACTAATCAAAGCTCAAGGTACGTCAAAACGTGCGAATATGTTCTTCTTGAGAAATGTGATGACCTGTTTCGAATCATTAGTTTGAGTAGCAACTGCTTCAACCCATTTGGAGACATAATCTACAGCCACCAAAATATAAACATTTTTATATAAGGATGGGAATGGACCCATGAAGTCAATACCCCACACGTCGAACACTTCTACTTCTAATATAGGATTTTGCGGCATCTCATCCCGTTTTGAAATATTACCGGTGCACTGACATCGATCGCACTTCTTCACGTAGTTGAATGCAACTTTGAACAATGAAGGCCAAAATAATCCCAATTGAAGAGCTCTTGCTGCAGTTCGATCACCACTGAAATGACCCCCATAATCAGAGTCATGGCAGTGCCATAATACCTTTTCTTCCTCATCCTCGGGCACACACCTTCGCAACAAACCATCCACTCCTCTTCTGTACATGAAGGGTTCATCCCATACATAGAATTTGGCATCATGGATAAACTTCTTTCGTTGTTGGTACATGAAATCAGATGGAATTGCCTCGCAGACCTTAAAATTAGCAAAGTCGGCGAACCAAGGTGTCATGACAATAGCGAAGATGTGCTCATCGGTAAATTGGTCTCGAATCAGTCTAATATTCTCATCATCCTCAACTTTCTCCAATCGAGATAGGTGGTCTGCTACAGTATTCTCTGATATCTTCTTATCTCAGATCTCAATGTCGAATTCTTGTAGTAATAGAATCCATCTAAGTAACCTTGGTTTCGATTCCTGCTTAGTAAACAAATACTTCAAGGCAGCATGATCAGTGTAAACAATAACTTTCAATCCAAATAAATAAGATCGAAATTTATCAAAAGCATAAACTACAACTTATATTTCTTTTTCAGTTGTGGCATAGTTGTGTAAAAGCATGCAAAAAATTCTCATTGAATTTGAAAGATGTGTCTTTCAGAAGTAGGTTTGTGAGTGGTTTTGCAATTTTAGAAAAATCTTTTATAAATCTCCTATAAAATCCAGCGTGGCCTAAAAAGCTTCTAATGCGTTTTTCGTTGGTAGGAGGAGGAAGTTTTTCAATAACTTCAACTTTGGCCTTGTCTACCTCGATCCCGTTGTGGGAAAATTGGTGGCCTAATATAATTCCCTCTCGTACCATAAAATGACATTTTTCCCAATTTAGGACCAAGTTGGATTTTTCACACCTTTCTAATACAAGAGACAAATTAATCAAACAATTATCAAAAGATGAACCAAAGACAGAAAAGTCGTCCATAAATTCTTCGATATGTTTTTCAATCATATCAGAGAATATGGACATCATGCACCTTTGAAATTTGGCAGGTGCATTGCACAGCCCAAATGGCATTCGCCGATAAGCAAACACCCCATACGAACATGTGAATGCAGTTTTCTCTTGATCCTCGGGTGCCACAACTATCTGATTGTATCCTGAATAGCCATCTAGGAAGCAGTAATACTCATATCTGGCTAGCCGCTCAAGCATCTGATCAATGAAAGGAGTGGGAAATGATCCTTCCTCGTAGCGCTGTTCAACCTTCTACAGTCAATACACACTCTCCGTTCTGTAACCGTTCGTTTAGGAATTAGCTCGTTCTTTTCATTTGTGATGATGGTCGTTCCACCCTTTTTTGGTACAACTTGGACGGGACTCACCCAAGGGCTGTCTAAAATGGGGTAAATGAGACCGACTTCTAGGAGTTTTACCACTTCTTTCCTAATAACTTCTTTCATTGCCGGATTCAATCTCCTTTGGGGTTGTACTACCAATTTGTGATTGTCCTCCATTAGGATTTTGTGCAAACAAAAAGTCCGACTTATTCCCTTCAAGTCCTCAATGGACCAACCGATGGCACCCTTA
>NC_021165.2:52871272-52873080 GCF_000331145.2 Cicer arietinum
ACTCTTTCTAATGGCATAATGTGTCCTTGATGTTCACCTTCTTCATCGACTATCGAATTAAAAATCTCAATTCGGTTGCACCCTTCTCTTTCGTTTGAATGCTCCATGGCTTTTAAAATATTGAATGTGACTGTTTCCTCATTTACCTTAAAGGTTAAGGTGCCATCTGCTACATCAATCATAGCTCGCCCTGTTGCTAAGAACGGTCTCCCCAAAATCAAAGGAATGTCATTGTCTTCCTCCATGTCTAGTACCACGAAATCCACTGGAAAAATGAACTTATCCACTTTAACCAACACATCTTCCACCACTCCATAGGGGTGTTTCATTGAGCGATCCGCAAATTGTACATCAGCTGTGTGTCTTTGACTTTTTCAATGCCCAGTTTTTTGTATATAGATAGGGGCATAAGATTGACACTATCCCCAAGATCACACAGCGCCTTCCCAAAAGTTCTATTTCCAATGGCGCACGGGATTGAGAAGCTTCCAGGATCCTTGAGCTTCGGCGGCAGTTTTCTCTGTAGTATAGCACTACATTCTTCGGTAAGCATCACTGTTTCACCACTGATTTTTATTTTCTTCGACAGAATCTCCTTCATGAACTTGGCGTATGTTGGCATCTGTTCTAGTGCCTCTGCAAAAGGAATGTTAATCTGTAATTTTTTTAAAACATCAAGGAACTTACTGAATTGTTTTTCTGCTTCTTCCTTTTTTAATCTTTGAGGAAACTGAAGTCGAATTTCTGGTTTTGGCAGTGATTCCCAACTGATGTCTGAGTGGGTCAAAATTGAAGTACTTACACTTTGTTTGGCCTTAAGCGGTACTTGTTCACTTTCCTTGCCACTCCTTGTTGTAACGACATTGACATTATTTCGCGGATTCGGAACTGTGTCACTAGGCAAATTTCCAGTCGTTCTTTGTGCCATTTGTTGAGCAAGGTGACCCACTTAGGTTTTCAAATTCTTTCTGGACGCAGAGTGATTTTTCTGGATGGTTCTTGACTCTTCAATGAAAGAACTTGTGGTTGTCACTAATTTCTCCATAGCACTCTCCCAAGCAACCTTTCTAGGTGGGAATTGGTTTGTTGGAGCTCCTTGTTGACCCTGAGATCCACCTTGCTGATCTCTCCAAGAAAAATTTGGATGATTTCTCCAACCAGAGTTGTACGTACTAGAGTAGGGATTATTTTGCCTCCCGTTATTACTAACAAAATTCACCTGTTCTAGTTCTTCTAACTCATTGTCATCCAGTGCTTCACAAGCTCCAGTTTTATGTGCTCCTCCACAAAGGTTACAACTAGTATGCTTTAGTAATATTGTTATCTAATATTATCCTGAAATAATTTCGCTGGCCAACGTTTAGATGATTAAGATTTTAAAAACGTAAGTTTAAAATATAAGAAATATAATTCAATTCTTCAGAGTCCTTTAACAAGGCTCTGAAACCATAATGAAGATGATGTAAGACCATGATAAACATATATATACCATAATGAAATAAAGTAAAATATAATACTTAGACTTTTATGTGAAAATAATAATAAATCGTCTAATTTAGTTGTTAATAAGAAACCAATTTGAAAAACTAATTGAAAGTAACAAGAATTCATAAAGTTGTTCATGATTAAAACTTACAATTTCTTTCAGAGAATGAGGGAATTGCAAGGGAACGCTTGGCAAACTCTTTTTATTTTTGTTTTTCGAATGCCTTACATAATGAAGGACTACTTCCTTTTATAATAGAAGGATAGGTCTTAGATTACAATAATGTCCTTGCACTAATTTACATTGATGCCCTTACATAATT
>NC_021165.2:52873267-52875182 GCF_000331145.2 Cicer arietinum
ATATACCATAATGAAATAAAGTAAAATATAATACTTAGACTTTTATGTGAAAATAATAATAAATCGTCTAATTTAGTTGTTAATAAGAAACCAATTTGAAAAACTAATTGAAAGTAACAAGAATTCATAAAGTTGTTCATGATTAAAACTTACAATTTCTTTCAGAGAATGAGGGAATTGCAAGGGAACGCTTGGCAAACTCTTTTTATTTTTGTTTTTCGAATGCCTTACATAATGAAGGACTACTTCCTTTTATAATAGAAGGATAGGTCTTAGATTACAATAATGTCCTTGCACTAATTTACATTGATGCCCTTACATAATTCAAATAGCATTAATAATTCAACTAACTTTATTAAAGAGAATAGTAAAAGCTTAATAATACATTGCAAAAGTCAAAAGTAAACATAATGTTGTCTGCCTTCATAATGACATCAAGATAATGGGTTATCTTTTGTCAAAAGTAGCCATCATGTCTTGTCTGAGAATCTTTAATGCTTTGGGTCCCGAGTATGGTCACATTTTTCCTTCAATAATTCTATTAATCTTTAATAATTTAGATGTCATATTTTTCTTTCAATAATTTCGAAATTCTTTAATAATTTATATTTCTTCTATTCGATAGCAATCATCTTCATTATGGTATCAGAGCCTTGTTATAGGACTTTGAAGAATTGAATTATATTTCTTATATTTTAAACTTCATTATGATAGCATGAAGTAGCCATCATGCTTTGTCTGAGAATCTTTAATGCCTTGGGTCCCGAGTATGGTCACATTTTTCCTTCAATAATTCTATTAATCTTTAATAATTTAGATGTCATATTTTTCTTTCAATAATTTCGAAATTCTTTAATAATTTATATTTCTTCTATTCGATAGCAATCATCTTCATTATGGTATCAGAGCCTTGTTATAGGACTTTGAAGAATTGAATTATATTTCTTATATTTTAAACTTACGTTTTTAAAATCTTAATCATCTAAACGTTGGTCAGCTGTGGCTGATTCTGTTGGTAAGCCGTAAAGCCCCAGAGAGAGGTAGGTGTTCCCAGAATAGATATACCAGTGGTCACGTGAGAAGAGAAAGATTTTGAAACCTTAAGTTTAAACTATAGAAATATGGCCCAATTCTTTAGAACCTTGAGCGAACTAGGATCCAGAAGAAGAGATAAAACCATGATACCTTCTACTTCATTATCTATAGAGGAATTAGAAAATAGAAATGACCAAGACAATTATCAAAACAAAGAATTACAAATAGCAGAAATAGAAAATAAATTACAAAATTGGAACATGCCTGACATTAAATATAAAGAAATATATAAAACTAGTACGTTTGACAAAATTAGATCTCAAGAAATTAGTGATACCTTAGAATCTTCCAAATCAATAGTTGAACATCATGAAACTATTAATTTATTAAATGAAGAAATAATTGATAATCATTTCAAACAAGGATTTCATTATATTCACTTAGGATTAATACAAGTAGCCGTTAAACCATTACATAAGTTAGGACTAAATACTCCTATATTATTAGTTTTACGTGATAATAGAATTAAAAAATTTAATGAATCTATTATTGCTATATTAGAATCGAATTTAAATGATGGTCCTGTTTATTTTAATTGTTATCCAAATTACTCAATGAACTTAGAAAATAGTTTTACTAAAAGATCTTTAGTTATTAATATTCAATGTACGGATGATTTATTTTATGAAGGAGTAGCTAATATCGATATATGTTACAGAATTAAATATAAAGTTTCAAATATAAATTATAATTTTAAAGCATTAAGAAGTACACCTAGAAATGAAACTGTAATTATTGAAGCAAATCTAAAACGTTCTAATATTACAACCCCTAAAAAACTAAAGGTTTCTGATATTATTGCTAAACTACCAGAAGAATG
>NC_021165.2:52875590-52876138 GCF_000331145.2 Cicer arietinum
AAATAACAAGTGATTATAGAGAAAAATATTATGAGTATCTTAAAGAAATCAGATTAAATATTTATTTCTTTAATTGGTTTGAAAACTACTGTTTAGAAAATAATATAGAAAACCCTTTTATCGAAAAAAAAATCACATAAATGTTAATACTAAAATAAGTAATAAATGGAAGACTGTAGATGATAAAGTAATAGAATCTATACATCCTCCATTAGAAGCAATAAAAATAGAAAAGAATGGAGTTATATTCGAAGCTTCACCTTTTAAAACAATTAAGCATCCAAATCATGAAAATAAGGAAATAGGAAGAGTCCAGACTCATTAAACTTTAGTAATCAAATGTTGCATACTATGGCTGAACAATTAGATAGAGTAGAATTACAAGTGAATAAAATCCATCCCAGTACGTCTAGTGAAATTAATTCATATAAAGATTACAAACTAGATCCAAAAAGACCTATTTATAAATTAATAAATGTACCTGAAAAAGAATTAAAAGAAGCAAAATCAAAAAATAACTCAGATGAATTAATAGAACAATTAAAAAG
>NC_021165.2:52876446-52906386 GCF_000331145.2 Cicer arietinum
TATGGCAGCCACTGCCTTTAAAACATCAGGGAAAAATACTGATAAAAAGGCAACCTTATTATTAATCACTGGATTCACTGGTCAACTAAAAGGATGGTGGGATAATATAGTTACTGAAGAAGAAAAAACTATGATATTAACAGCAGTTAAAGTAGATAATAATGGAATACCAATAGAAGAAGATTCAGTAAATACCCTTTTATATGCTACCACAAAAGCCTTTGTAGGAGACCCATTACAATTACAAGAAAGGGCTGCTAAACAATTAGTTAATCTTCATTGCCCGTCCAAAACTGCTTCTGATCTAATCTTATTTTGTATTTTAAAATCTGTGCATATTCCAATTCCGGTTTCTACTACGTAATTTGATATTTGTCCTAAGGTTAATGTTCCATAAGGAATTACTCCATTAAATTTTGATTTAATATTCATTTTAACTTTCTCACTAAATAATTTAGGTAATCCCGCTAAAAATCTCTCTTTCCAATATCTTTTAATTCTATTATCACGTGACACTAATAATATGGGAGTATTTAGTCCTAACTTATGTAATGGTTTAACGGCAACTTGTATTAATCCTAAGTGAATATAATGAAATCCTTGTTTGATATGATTATCAATTATTTCTTCATTTAATAAATTAATAGTTTCATGATGTTCAACTATTGATTTGGAAGATTCTAAGGTATGACTAATTTCTTGAGATCTAAATTTGTCAAACGTACTAGTTTTATATATTTCTTTATATTTAATGTCAGGCATGTTCCAATTTTGTAATTTATTTTCTATTTCTGCTATTTGTAATTCTTTGTTTTGATAATTGTCTTGGTCATTTCTATTTTCTAATTCCTCTATAGATAATGAAGTAGAAGGTATCATGGTTTTATCTCTTCTTCTGGATCCTAGTTCGCTCAAGGTTCTAAAGAATTGGGCCATATTTCTATAGTTTAAACTTAAGGTTTCAAAATCTTTCTCTTCTCACGGGACCACTGGTATATCTATTCTGGGAACACCTACTTCTCTCTTGGGCTTTACGGCTTACCAACAGAATCAGCCACAACTGACCAACATTTAGATGATTAAGATTTTAAAAACGTAAGTTTAAAATATAAGAAATATAATTCAATTCTTCAAAGTCCTTTAACAAGGCTCTGATACCATAATGAAGATGATGTAAGACCATGATAAACATAAATATACCATAATGAAATAAAGTAAAATATAATACTTAGACTTTTATGTGAAAATAATAATAAATCGTCTAATTTAGTTGTTCATAAGAACCCAGTTTAAAAAACTAATTGAAAGCAACAAGAATTCATAAAGTTGTTCATGATTAAAACTTACAATTTCTTTCAGAGAATGAGGGAATTGCAAGGGAACGATTGGCAAACTCCTTTTATTTTTGTTTTTCGAATGCCTTACATAATGAATGACCACTTCCTTTTATAATAGAAGGATATGTCTTGGATTACAATAATGTCCTTGCACTAATTTACATTGATGCCCTTACATAATTGAAATAGCATTAATAATTCAACTAACTTTATTAAAAAGAATAGTAAAAAGCTTAATAATACATTGCAAAAGTCAAAAGTAAACATAATGTTGTCTGCCTTCATAATGACATCAAGATAATGGGTTATCTCTTGTCAAAAGTAGCCATCATGCTTTGTCTGAGAATCTTTAATGCATTGGGTCCCGAGTATGGTAACATTTTTCCTTCAATAATTCTATTAATCTTTAATAATTTAGATGTCATATTTTTCTTTCAATAATTTCGAAATTCTTTAATAATTTATATTTCTTCTATTATTATTATTATTATTATATAAATCTTTTAGTCTGAGTTATAATAAAAACGTGATTATTTTTGTTTATTTTTTATTTTAAAATAAGTTGTAAACTAAAATAGTGAAATGATTTTTGTTTGAATTGTTCTCACCGTTGGGCCGGCCGGGGAGGTGAAGAACAGCTCCAACGGTAAAGTAGTTGATGACGATGAGAACTCTATCAGAGACATTTCGCTCCATTAAACGCCCAATTCCAAACCCTAAATTGTCCAAATCATCACCATCTCCTTCAATATCAGAAGTGAAATTCACCGCCAAACCAAAATCAGACTCATGGTGTGTTTATCTCATCCTCTCCACCAACCATCCAATCAAAACCTACGTTGGCGTCACAACCAATTTCCCTCGCCGGTAACTTTAATTTCACTCTTTTACCTTTTTCTGAGCTATACGATACCCTTTCTGTCTATTTTCATATTCAATTAACGTTTAATCTGATCGCTACCCTTTCCATTGGGTGCTGAAATTTGTCTCTGTTTTTTTATTTTTTTTTTTGCAATTCTGTATCGTGCTTTGAATTTTTGTTTTTGTTTTCCAATAGAATTAGAATTATAATTAATCGGTGATAATTGTTGTGGCTAGATGTTGAAATTAAATTAATAATTACATAAGGCAGGCTCAATACAGATTATAAATTTAATCATAATTTAGTGCAGAGCATTTAGGATCTACTACATATATGTTGATTCATCAAAGATATTAGAAATACCTTGCTCCATTGCGTAGATAGTAATCATGAAATGCAAAAAAAGAAAGACATGTAATGAAAACTTGAACTTGTCATTTTTCATCAACCGGGTCTCTTCATACCGTAAACAGTCTTTCCCATTATTCCGAAATGGATCATGATATTCACTCACACACGCAACTTCAAGGTCTCGAGTCTCTTTATACCTTAGACAGTCTGTAGACAAGATGATAAATACTACTAGAAGTTCACACACACAACTCCCTTGAGATATGATGTCCAACCTAACAATTTTGATATTTGTCATTTGAGCTAAGACTTAGAGGACGATATTCACTCTTACTTGAGCTCATATCAATTAATTAATCAATTATCTAAATTAGAAACCTAATTTGTCCTAATCAGTGGTCAATTTAAGCTCTTAATTGATAAATAGTTAATATAATTAATTTTAATATATATGGCCACATGATGATATTGAAATATAATTAAATGAAATATTTAATAAAATATTCCAACTCTAGATTTGATTCCAAGGATATTTGCATGAAGTCTTGACATTTAAATTCCTATCAAATTAGGCAAGAATGTTTGAAAATTACAATGTTTCCTTTGTTCTGTAATATATAATTTCCCAGGATTTTGTATGATATGGTTAGCAATTATGCATGTTCAAGATACTTTAGTATGTGAAACTTGAGCTACGAGTAACAATTATGCAGTTCTAACTTATTTCTGTATGTTATAAGCTAGGTGTAATTTTTGTTCTATTAATGCAGTTATTTCTCTCTTTTATTTTACGATGCTGCTGATATGCCATTTGCTCAGGAGTTAAAGAAATTGGTGTTTGTTTTGAAAAAGAAAAGAAAACAGAAATAGGTGTTTCATTTGTACTTTTCTTCATTGATGTAGTTTGAAGCAGCACAATGGTGAACTTAAAGGTGGTGCAAAAGCTTCCCGTGCTGGAAGGCCATGGATTTGTGCATGCCTCATTTGTGGCTTTGCAGACCGAAGTGAAGGTATAAATAAATATGACTACTTTTTGTGTTCTTTTTATAATAACGTTACTACAGATTGTTTACCATTGTTATAAGGTAATATGTGTGGATAAAGTACAATGTTGATAGACTTATGTTCTTGTAGCTTATCTAATTTTTTTATAAATATTTCCTGTTTCTCTTTGATATTTGTCCGTTTGAGTGATATAGTTGACACGTCTATTACCAATGCTTGATATGGTCCAATTGTAATTTATATATGTTGAAATGGGGGAAAAATCATGCCATTCTATTATTGCGATATCATTGGAATGCAATACAGTGTCAGTATAATATACAACAACCTGATATATGTGTGTTTTCGGACACACTGCCCTTAAATAGACTACAACTCCATACCAAAATATAAGCAAAAATGAGGCAAAGAAAGTTTATGTATTTGGTTCAAATTTAGAACCAAATACATCGAGTTTCTTTGACCATTTTTTGCTTATATTTTGAGACGAAGGGAGTATTGTACAAGTAACACTCCTAGAACATGCAAAGTATATGCACTCAGTTTGTTACAAATTAACCTTATTCAGGTACTCCTAAGGGATTTGATAAGAATATGAGCTACGTAGTCGTTGGTATTAAGTTAGCTAGTGATAAGAAATGCCTAAAGCACATTTTCTATGATAAAATGACTACCCACTTCGATATAATTGGTCCTTATGTAAAAGTTCAGGTTAGAGGTAATATGCAGTGCGGCCTGATTTTTACAAAGCAACTATATTTGAGAGACTACTGTAAATTTCAGTTCTTCAATTAGTTACTTATTCAATATGAGCTCATATGTATCCAAAGTCGTAGATTAATATTCTGGCTTGACACTCGATTTTGTTACATTGCTTCTTGTTTTTCCATGAGACAATATTTCCTCCAATAAAATACTGTCATCTGAGATGAGGACTCGGCTCAATTTGGGAAGTATTTTCTGCACAATTTAGACATAGTACTGGCACATATATTACATTACCCTGTAGTCACAGACCCTAATATCTCGCTCCTCCCTCCTCTCTCTACTATCTAGCTATGTATTTTACAACTTCCTGAAGGTATCCTTACAGAATAGTCTAATCAGTGGAAGGGATATTTTTTTCCCAACTGTACTATTCTTCTGCCCTATGAATCACAGATACTCTAAAATTGGTGTTGTATCGTAGTCGATATGTACAGATACACTAATGCGACACGATAATTCATCGATACGTGTCAACAGAGTATCCTGATTTTTTTTAAAAACAAAAAATGTGGAATACGGCTCAACACGCTGTTGATACTTCTCAAGGCTTTTCAATTTTCATGGCTGTTCAATTTCTTTTTCAGTAACCTATATTTTTAAGTGTATTATCTCTCCTTCCTTCAATACTCGTTACCAAATGCCACTAAACAAGGCTGTTTTAATTCTTTTCCATAATTCCAACACGGTATTAACTTTTTGAAAGACAATGATATTAACTTTTTATTTAATACTATTTAGTAATGTGTTAAAAATTGTATCCTAAGTTTTGTTTTTTGTAGACAATGATTTGCAATTTCTATTTTATATTTATTTTTTAATTTTATATATGTATATGTATCCTATATTTTTCAATGGATGACGTATCGCCCGTATCGGATACGTATTGTATATATTTGATACTAGTATTGTGTCGGTGTAACATAGCTTCTGGCTAAGTTTGTCGGTTAAGATGGTAAATCTGTGTTGATTTTTGTTTCTCATATTTTACAGTTCTGAGCGTTAGATCTGTTTAACATTATAAGGGTCTTTGCCACAGGGTTGACTATTTCATAGCCCCTTTTAATACACTAATGATTGGTTTATAGCAAAAATAAAAAATAAACTAATGATTGGTAATTTGGAAAGTCTTTTATGTGCAACTGTAACATTGTATGCAGGCCCTAATCACTCTCCCTCTCTCTGCATCTTTTGCTATCCCGTGAAACCATACTTGCCAATATTCTAATCCAGCTATCTTTCCTGAATTGAATAGGCTATATTTTACGTCTGTGTTTTTAAAATGTCAGCATTTTTTTTTTTGTTGCAAAAACCAATATTAATAATTAGTATTGTTAGTATTTTGTTGAAGGTGGGGATGGAAACTGCAACCTCCTTATCACTCCAGTCCATACCTCCTCCACCCTCCCCGTCAAACCAACCTTATATCTCTTAATGTCGCATTGTTTTTATATTGTGTCTGGTTAAGGATTTTAGAATTGCCAGTTGATGTTTTTGTTGTGTTTTCTTTTGCTGTTGTAGCTTGTGTATTTGAATCAAAATGGAAAGCTTTCACAAGGAGATTTCCACGCAAAAATCAAAATGACAATCTCTCCAAGGAATGCGAAGATCCATCACTTCCACTTCTGCGACACAGGCAAGCAGCTTTAAATAGAGTCAAAAACTCCCTTGACTGCACAAACTTAGAAATTAATTGGCATTTGGATCCAATGTGATTCACTACCACGATGTACATTTTTTTAATTTAGAAACTGTTATATAACATATAATTTATTCAAATGGCAAAATATGAGCCAAATATTTAATAGCAACTGTACCATACACAACAATTGATTGTTTTAATAATATATATCTCTGTATATCTAAATACCAAGTCCATTTAGTACAGAGCGCATGGAATGAAACATTATTGAAAAATATTATTTCAGATCGAGGATCATTTAGTGAAAATGACAACATCTTGGATTTGGATCTTCTTTATTTGTCACTTGATTTATTTTCCATTTTCAATCTCCACCTTTAAAACACATCCCTAGTCTTGTGTTAAAATCACACCTCACTTGTTCTCCTGTTGATAGTAAAATAATAATTAAAAGTAAACTAAGAATACAATTTCTCAATTGTTGCCTCCTAGTATTAACAACCTCTTTTAAGGCTTAATTACTTTTTTTTCCCCTTAATTTATATTGTAGGTTAGTTAGTTTAGTCCCTTAACTCTAAAATGGTTCAATTTGATACCCTATCTTATGTTTCTTAATGCAAATTGGTTTTTTCTGTTCAAAATAGGTAATCAAAGTAAAACATATATATGACATTTCAAAGTGTCATTGGTGGCAAAAAAAATATATGCCAACAAAAAGTTTTTGTCAATTCATTTTCATCCCCTCATGTTCAACTCCAACCCCCACCTCCACCCACCTCACCCACCCTCATCCATTCACCCAACTTCTTCATCAAAAATGAAAAACAAGTCGACAATATACGAAACTAAATAAAATTCACTCAAATTCTTCATAAAAAGTTAAAAGCAAAACACCCAAACTAATATCTCTTTCTCTCGTATCTCAAATCTTGCATCTATCTCATCTTTGCAATTTTATTCATCTTCCCAAAAAAGTCAACAAGAATATGAGTGAAAGGAAAGAGTAAACAAGGTGCTTACCAAAATACTTGTTTTTGAAAATTGCAGAGAACAATGGATTTGCCAAATCCTTAAATTTTGGGGAAGAAGAATGGAGTTGGAGAAGATGCAACAATAATTTTATGTTAAAAAACATTTGATGTCACACCACCAATTATTAATATCATTTAACACTTTTATAGAGACGAGAGAAATAGAAAAAAAAATGCATATGAATTTTCCCCCTTAATTTAGAGATTATCCTTAAGAGCAAGACGTGTATATTTTTTATTTGTTAACCATGTAATTGGTGCGAGGTATTCATTAGTTTCATAGATGAATAATCTTGTTAGGAGTCTAGCTAGTCATCTCTAATAGTCTTATTTTTTTTTTTATGACTTGTACATAAGACATTATTTGAGATATATCAACCTTACATCTATTAGTTTTTCAACCAATGCTCTAATATACTTGTTAGGATTCTCTAATATTCGATCTACCTTCTCAATTTAAGCGAGAGCATATAAGACACATTTTTAGTTACTTGAAACGTTATATTTTAATTTCCAAAAAAAATTGCTTTTAAAATATTTCAATAAAAACTCAAATACATGAGAATTAGGAAATATTTTGTTTTTCTCAGTATAGCTGTCTTATTTGAATTGTATATAATTCTTAATTAACTATATTAATTTCAATAATAAAATAAGTTTCATTTACTAAAATAACTTTAATAATATTAATTAATGGAGTAATTAGATAAGTTAAAATATATTAAAGATATATTAAATAAATATTAATTGAAAATAAATTTTAGTTAATAACGAATTGTTCTTGAGAACTTAAGTTAAAATTATAGTTGATACAATTCTTAAAAGTAATTTACTTACCTCAACTTATTTATAGAAAAATACTAATAAATACCTTAAAAATATTTTATAAGAATTAAAATTAAAAATAAAATCTTAGAATTTAAATATAAAATTTTTCCTTCAATTTTATTTATTTGCTTAACAAAGTGTATTAGAAGACACTTGTTAGCGTAGAAAAATAATAGTATACAAGTAAATCTTACAAATCAAACGTTTAATAGAGATTGATGGATATTCTTTTTCCTAAACAAGATTGGCAAAACACCTGCAAGTGAGATTCTTTCTTGATTAACAAAAAGTATATCAGAAGACGGAAGTGAGATTTCTTACATACGCGCCTAAAGCAGCGTACTCTTCAAACGCCTTAACATCAAGACGACACCTAATAAACTCAGGAAGGAACAACCAAAAACACGTTGCAAAAACAAATCCAACGGTCAACGGTCGTGAAACCAACTTCGGCAACCGCCACCTGTCAGTAACAAACTTCTTCAAACCAATCTCCACCGTCAAACAAACTCCATGCAAAACAAAGAACCCCATCATCTTAAACGTTGGTTCCAACCTCCCCAAGTAAAACAGTATCAACTCATGCATCAACCCGGACACCACAAACGTTCCCAACACGGCAGGTAGTGGGGCCCACTTTGGACCAATAACGTTCTTCGCTGCTTTCAGCGTTGGTTCGTACACTGTTGGTCGTAGGATGCTTGTTACGATAAGGTTCCATCTCCTTCCCCAAAAATCTTGTAGTGAAGTTGAGATTATTGGATTATTGAACTGTGGTTCCAATTCCAATCCTAAAGTCTTTTGAGCAAGTAATGCAATAGTTGCTAACATTATTTCCAACGTAAAATAAACGTGGAAACAATACATACCCCATATGATTTTTGGGTGAATATAATCACTATAATCATAGATTTTTACCAAAACTCCCAAAAGAATACCCTTTATGGCATATTGTAGAAATGGGGTACTTTTAAATAGTGTTTTTGAACTTTTTTTAGTTTCAAAATTAGAACTTTTGGATGAATCTAAAAGATCTTGAGATGGGGTTTTGGTTTTTCCATTTTGATCATGGGAATATTTTTTTTGTTGGATCTTGATGGGAAGGCATGCAAGAGCTAGAAAAAGTGGGAGAGAGATTGAAGAATCAGACGATAAAGGGCCTTTATTGAAAGCAAAACATAAGAGTTTGAAGTTTGTAAGCCATGCGAAGAAGAATCCTAAGGTTCCTGTTAAGTGAACAGAGGAAAAAGTGAGAGGAATGAAGAGATTGAGACAAATAATAGGAAGAAAACAAGTAAGTCTTTTTGTTCCTGGTTGAACAAATGTACGAATCCAATAACAGTAATATAAGGATATGATGACTAAGGGATACACCTTAATCAGATTCAACATGTTACTCTCCATAACTGTTCGATTTATTTGTTGAGCAACGATTACAATGGAGGTTTTGGAAAATTATATATATATATATAATCTTTTTAAACAATTTGGAGATCTTGTTATAATTTTAAAAATTAACCATAATAATCAAAAATATTAAAAACTAAAATACAATATTTGGGAATCTATATAATATTACGAAAACATTTACAATATATAACTTAATTATATTTTAGAAGTCACAAATTATTTTAACAATATGCAATGGTCCAACTTGCATAGGGTGTATATATATAAAAAAGTTATATAGAGATCTAGAAGATGAAATTCAATTCTTCTACACTAAAAACATCTTCAACGGTAAAGTCAACATGACATAGTGTGTTATATGTCTTAAAACAACTTATTCATTTTTTACTCTACGGTGAACTCAATATGAATTTATTAAATATATCCCACAATTTTAATTTATACGCTAATATTTTATATATTTAATTTTGTTACAACTTAAAATATTAATTTAAATATTTCAATTAATATTATTATATATGTTTTTAATTTAAATCTAAAATAAAATTGAACTTAAATTTTTATAGCAACAATAAAAATTAAAAAAAAAAAAGTAAACAGTCATAAAATTATTATTATTATTAATAAATAAAAAAGAAGTTAATAATCATAAATTAATAAAAAAAATAAAGTAATGATCATAAATTTATTATTATTAATAAATTAATAAAAAAAAATAAAAATTATAAATTTATTATTATTAAATTATAAAAATATTGTTATTTTCTAAGATACATGTGGTGAAAGTTTCACAAAACTCCAATAATAAACTCATAAAAAAAATTCAATTTTACTTAATTCTAAGTTGACGTGCAATACCTTTGAGATGCTCTAAGATACCCAACCTGCGTTTGACTTTGAACACCTATCAGTATCAAGTTATGTGGAATTGACTTAAGAAAAGTAACATGCTCCAAATTTATTCCTGCGTGGAAACTTCCATTTTTTTTGTTATTACTCCAAAATTGAATCTCGTTTGGGTGGAATCACATCTTGTCTCACATTAATTATTTAATTAAATTTTGACAATTAAGATTTCAAAGATTTGAAATTTTGTATAAAATTCGTGATACGTAACCGTAGACATCATACTTATTTAATTCAAATTTAAATTTATGTTGTTTTAGATAATTATAATTCTCATTGTTAGAATTTACCTCAAATTCACAATACAAAATACATAATTAAATTTCTCATCTTGATCAAATAAATGATTCAATGGAGAAAAAAATTAAAAAACCAAAAAAACTTAACAAACAAATAAGCAAATAAAATATAAGAAAAAAAAGATACAATTGCGCAAAAAATTAACGAGGTTCGAATTAAGCAATGTGCTTTAATCTGCATCCTAGACAATCACTTTTATTCATTGATGTCTATAACCTTCTTCTCTTACATTTGAGAGGTACAATATTTCCTAACAAGTTACAATATTTCACTAACAAGTTATAATGAACAAAACTGAAGTTAATAGGGTTACACTGAGTATATATATAAGAAAATAGAATTGTCTAGAATTGTCTAAAATACCCTTACTACTAATATATAATAATATTATCTAACATCTCCCCTCAAACTCACGATGCATTAACATGAAGCATCGAGAGTTTGTCAACTAAAAAAAACGAAAACGTTTAATGGAATGCATCTTTGTGAACAAATCAGCAATCTGTAAAGAAGAAGAGACAAACAGTAGAGTAGGTAACGAGGAGGATCAACAATCGTAGGAGGTGGTTGGACAGCCGGGGGGACAAGAGGGATGTCACCAAAGAAGAAGCAACAATCAAAGAGAAGAACCAAGCCAACAAAAAATCAAAGAGCAACAACCATATCAAAATCAACAGATAGGAACAACCAAAGAAGTAGCACCACGAAACTAAATCCTAACAAACCAAAGAGCAACAACCATATCAAAATCAACAGATAGGAACCACCAAAGAAGTAGCACCACGAAACCAAATCCAAACAAACCAAACCAAATAGAACCAAACAAAACTAAATCATATCAAACCAAACTAAACAAAGAGAGAAGCAACAAAGCAAATCACTAGAGAGATTAGCAATCAAACAGAAGAAGCAACAGACAGAGCGACAACACAGAAGATCAAATTTTCAGCCTCATCCAAGTATCCAACCCTTCCTAGAAGGTCAATCATACAACCATAATGCTCAATCTGAGGCACAATTCCAAATCTCTCCATTTCTTTGAAGCATCTTCTTCCTTCCTCTACCAAACCACAATGGTTGCAAACAGATAACACACTAGTCATTGTTATCTCATTCGGTTCAAATCCTTCCCGTAACATTGCTGCGAATACTTCTAACGCTTCCTTCGCATAACCATTGACACCATAACCATTTATCAACGCATTCCCCGACGATGTATCTTTTTCATTCATCTCCTCAAAAAGCAATTTAGCTTTTCCAATTTCCCCACATTTTGCATACATATCAACCAAAGCATACACATGAACATCTTCATCAAGTTGGTTCCTTTGCACAAACCCACGAATCCAATCACCCAAATCCAAAGAACTCAAATCAGCAACAGCAGGAAGAACACTCACAACCGTCACTTTATTTATTTCCACATCCAAGCGTCCCCTCATTTCCCAAAACAACTGCAACGCATCCTGCGGTCGTCTATTCTCACAATATCCCCTAATCATCGCATTCCAACTAAGCACATTCTTGACAGGCATACAATCAAACATAAACCTAGCCGCCACAACATCATCATCCTCACAATAACCATGAACCATACTAGTCCAAGAAATAACATTCTTATCCTTCATCTTATCAAACAAATCCCTCGCCAAATAAATACACCCCATTTTCACATACCCATCAATCATAACATTAGAAGCAGCAATATCTCTATCAGGCATAACATCAAAAAGCTTCCTGGCCTTACTCATATCCCCACACCTAGCAAACCCAACAATAACAGCAGTCCAAGAAACCAAACTTCTCACAAACATTTCAACCAAAGAAGTCCCAACATACAAATTAACACAAAACCTATTTTTCAAAACAACACAATGAACCTCCAAACCTTCTCTCAAAGCCATACAAATAATGAGACAAATACAATCACTGAGACAAAATAAATTAGGGATAACCTGGTGCTGTGCAAGCACGATTTCTCCCCCTACAGACTCGTTTTACCGATCCGACCGTTGAAGACGAAGACCTGAATGTTGTGAACCTTTTGTCCAAAAATCAGCCAAATCCAACGGTTAACGAATGCGCAATCGATGTTTTTGTGAGACTGATTTAACAAAATCGGGAACATGGTTACTCTTCTCTTTTCTCTTTTGGTGGTTGCCTTTTCTATCAAAATAGTCTCTCTCTCTTCTCTACGGTAGATCCCAGGATGATAATTCTCAATCATCTCTTCATAACGATTAATCAAAATCCACCAATAACCATGCAAATAAACTTTACCACCCATTGTTCTTTTTAGCTCGGTTGGTTAGAGCGTCAAACCCTAATGGCTTGTGGAAAGGTTTATATAGAACCCTAATAAATCTACAAAGAAAGGGTAAAGCAGAATTGGGACACGGTTTAACGAAAAAAAATCTCACTGAATATTGGAATGTTAGAAAAGAGAAACTATAATTATATTCCCTAATTGTCGGGAACTCGACAGCGGAATAGAGGCGGGGTCGGTCCAGGGGGGTCGAAATAGGCTCTAGATACCATGTTAACAAAGAAAAGATCGTTCAAGGAGGATCGAAATAGGCTCTAGATACCATGTTAACAATGAAAAGAGGAAGAAAGAGGAAGAAGATAAACAACCACTCTAGGGTTTCATAACATATAATGAACAAAACTGAAGTTAATAGAGTTACACTGAGTATATATATAAGAAAATAGAATTGTCTAGAATTGTCTAAAATACCCTTACTACTAATATATAATAATATTATCTAACATCTATAACCTTCTTCTCTTACATTTGAGAGGTACAATATTTCCTAACAAGTTACAATATTTCACTAACAAGTTATAATATTTTCTCTCAAGTTTTCCAAGAGGTGGAATAATGATCTAGGAACTAACTAAAGTCTAAATTAAGAAACTACTCATAGCCAAAAGTAACGAACATAAACTCCTAAAAACAGAAGCAGATAGTTAGTTAGTTAACTAACTTGAACCTTCAAAACAGAAAGTTAACTAAAACTGATAAGTTGACTGGGCCAAAGCTCAACCCATGAAAAAATAAAAATCTAAACTTTTAGTCCTCTATATAAAAAAACATTACTATATATAGTCAATCTTATTTGAGTGATTTCTATGAATTTTAGTTATTGAATTAATTACTTATTCTACATACTTGATCTGCTTACAGTGCTTCTTATTCATGTTCTTAAAATGATACTACAATATTAATGAGTTTGACTAGTGGCTTAGTGCAACGAAATTGATGTATATAAAGAAATTGACTAGTGGCTTAACTCTCATTTTTACGGTAGTGCTATCACTAGTTAAAAATAACTTGTTAAGGCGGTTTTGCGTAAAATTTAATATCAACCAAAATTTCATAAATAATCACTATTTTATATAAAACTCATTTAAAACATAGAGCAAACAAACTCATATATATATGTATAGAAACTAGAGTAAATAAACTCAAAATACACCACTTAAAAATAGACTCTATATATCTACTAAATTTTACAATAGAACCTAATAATACCGACCCCATCTATATCACCAAAAATTACATAGACCACTCTCAAGGTTGAAAAGACTCTCACTCTTCAAATTATGTCGGATTAGTGTTTTATAACTTCTGCACCATGTTTGAAAACCACATAACCAAACAAACACACGGAGCATTACACAATTAAAGGCATCATGACTAACTCCATATTATAAAAACTTCAAGATATAGAACTAGGCTAAAATAGAGGAAAATGTCATTGTTTTAGGATAGCTAAACTATTAAAGTAGCATGACTGCGTCATATATTCTATGTTATCAACTACAAAATGCATAAGAAGATAGATAAATAACCAAAAACAAATAAATGTAGTTAAATGTCAAATAATTTAAATAAAGAAATAACACATGTTAGTTAGAGTAATAATTAAATTGTTAAGAAGTAGTGTATATATATATATCAACTCAACATATGGTGAAAGCTCACACTTGACCATGCCAATAGCATCCTCCTCGTTATTCTATATATAAAAAAATTCCAAAGTAATTTTGTCAATATAGAATCGTAAACTTATTTTATAATTCTCTAAAACTCCAAAAGTTGAAAGGAAGTGTTATTTTCTCCATTAAATTGATCAATTCAATAGTGCAAATTTATCTTTTTCCTCATACAACTTATTGTTCTAAGATAGAAAAATAATGAATATTCTTATACATAAACTCATTTGAAGTTGCTTCTAAATTTTCATCTCTTTCTATTTCAACATTACTGTTTATTTTTATCTCACATCTATGAACTTGACAGGTTAATATCATAAGTTATATATAACAAATAGATTACAAACTAAATACAAATTTTTATCAATGTCAACAACAATATAAAACACACTAACATAGCTTTACTTTTCTCCCTTATTTCACAAATGTAATCAATGTACAAGAATAAAAAATAAATCTAAAATTAAAAGAAAAAAAAAACTGACCTAAAGCTAGTGGTGACAACGACAAACATAGTAAATAACGGAACAACACATACACAACAATGGCGACAATAATACCGACAGCAAACAATGGTGATAATAATGAACACATAGACAAATGGTGCAACAACAACTAACCACAAAAAACGCACAAGAACCTCGACGAAGGTGAAGAACGTAGAGGACGTCGATGAGGAAGTAGATAAATGGAGAAGAAGAAAGATGAAGCAAGAGCAATGGAGAGGGAGGAACAAACAAGAGTGAAACATAGAAAGATGGGTTTTTAGGGTTCTCAATCCATCGCAATCAAAACACTCTGTGATATATATTTTTTATCATCAATCTTAAATGGGTTATTGTTATAACCGACTTATTAACCTTCATGTATTTACACAATTGCTACCGCCTCATTTTTTAACTCGTTTATTTAAAAACCCGACTTAAACATGTACTAAACAATTTTAACATATTTACACAATTGCCGACTCACCTTTTTAATTCAGTTTATTTAAAAAAAAACCGAGTTAAACATACCTCCGTCTCATTTGCTAATTGAGGTGATAGATAACCGACTTAACACTCATTATTAAAAACTCTATCTTGTATTAGTGATGGGAGATTACTTAATATAGGGGTGACCCAACATGTTATGAGGCATGAAGCGAAATTCTCAAGGGTCTTTTCAAAGTTAATAAATAATTATTAATATTTTATTTAATAACTATAAAATTCTTTGGCTGAAATCACAATATTTCAAATCCATTTTCTCTAAATTTTTCAAAAAATGAAATAAGATCTTTCAACTGTTCTACGACAACATAATAACTCATCTAGAATTTTCCATCTTTTAGTTGAAGAAGAAAATAGTATTTATGTACGTTGTACCACTCAAAGAAGTCATGTTAGTAATGTACTCACTACTTGTTTTAAGATTTCTCAATTTATATTTCTTCAATCTCTACTACCTTTATTAGTCAATTTACTTGTACGAAATAACATTAAATCATTTGCAACAAGAACAAAATGCTTATCCAAATAGCGTGTTTTTCTATTGACAACTTTTGAATGTAAAGTGACAAAGAAAGTGTTTTGAAGATTCATTCTTAGTAAAATCTATATCAATAAGTTTAATTGTACCTTCTTTCTACCCATAAATCTCTCAAACTTATATGAACAAACAATCATCGATATTTTCAATTTTAGTTATTTATCTTTTGCAATTCAATAAAAGTTTCAACTTAACTTGATTCATATATTTGAGTTAATATTTATATTTTAGATTATTTATTAAATTAATATAATTAATATCGTATAAACTCAATTGCTTTAATATTAATTGAGACAATGTTAAATTTATATAAAATTTTATACGTTTTAGTTTTCAGAATATTTGTACCTGAGAGAACTTTTTATTAAATAAAAAAAATAAAAAATTAAACCTTTTATTAAATAAATTTTTTTATTTTTAAGAATATGTAAAGGAGTTACTTTAGTGGTTTTACCCTTAGTCAGACTTTCACCCATCGAAGAAAGTAGATTAAATGGGGTAGTTAATCTGTTTAAAGTAGACAGAGACCTAAGTGAAACTATTTGACATTTCGATCCAATGTGATTCAACTACATGATGTAGGTTTTTATAATTTAGTAAGTGTAATATAATATATCCTTTAAACAAATTGTAATGTAATATTTTATTTAAATGGCAAAGCATGAGCCAAATATTCAACAGCAACTTAATCCTAGTACGCAACAATAGATTGTTTTAATAAAATACTAGTATCGCAATATCAAGTCAATTTAATGCATAGCGCATTCGCATGGAACGGAAATTATTAGACGTGTAAAGTTGTTACACCATCGTTTAATTACGATTTAATTTATCAAACGATTTTTAAATTAATTATTAAATGTTTTGTCGACGTAAACAATTATTATTGGTTGTTTATGTAAAAGAGATTTAGACCGATAATGAATCTCCTGTGAATTCTATTAAAAATTGGATTCGTTGGTTTACGATTTTAAAAAAATGGTTTTTGTAATAATATCTTTATAATTTTATGTATTTCATTAATTTGTTATAATTTTTTTAATAATGAAATTTCAAAAAATAATTAAAATAAAAAACTATTTCATAAAAATTATTTTTAAAAGATATATTTTTTTAAAAAATTTAATTTTCATTATATTAAAATTTTTAATAATAAATATCTAAGTTAATGAATGTCAAAATTATTATTTTTTAATTAACAAAAACAAGTTTAAAACAACTTATATAATTTTTAAGTAAATTATCATAAAAAAACATTTTGAAAAATATAAAATTAAAATCACCTTTTAAAAATTTTAATCTAGGGGATCTGTTTATGCTTTGTTTGGATGAGATGAGAAAGTGAAATAAAAAGGAAAGTAAATAAAAAGAATGTTGAAGGAATAAAAGTAGATAAAAAGTGAGATGATTTTTTAATTGTTTGATAAGATAAAAAGTGAGAGAAAGAAAAACATATATTTAAAAAATTATATAAATACCCGTTTATAAAAATGATGGTACTTGTTTTAGTTGAACTTTTTTGTCTTCTCCTAACCATCTTTCCATTGAACTTCTCTCCAGCTTTAGATGGAAACATTTTAATGTGAGCCCTATTATAAACTTTCTTTCTTTCCTCTTTTTTCATGCAAACTAAACTATGAAAAAAGATTGAAATTTAAACTTTCTTTCTAATATCTTTCTCTCCAATTAAGCACTATTAGTGAAAATGACAACACTTCCCCCTTAAAAAAGAAAAAAAAAACCAATTATCTTCATCATATCAATGTTTACCAACGATATTAATTACTCCTCATGATTCGACCACATGGTCCACATCCGTTGGTTTGTGCTAAATTCACATATCACGTGTCTCTCCTATTGATAGTAAAATAAACAAAGAAATTCTTGTGAATTTAACGTGTGTATTTAAACTATTATGCTTATACAAATATTTTTTAAATAATTAAAAGTCAATTAGGGATATAATTTCCCAATAATTGCCTCCAAATATAAATGAGTTTTTTTAATGGTAATATTAGCGAATTGAGATCTTCATCATTTAAAAAAAAATATAATTATTATAGTTTTTTGTGTATAAATTTAATAACTATGTTTTAAGAATTTGTGCGAATATAAACACAAAACTATAAAAATAGAAAGAAATAGAGAGAGTGAGAAATAACTAAGATTGTAACTCAGTATAAATGAACCTCACTTATTTAAATTGTAGGTTATTAATTTAGTCTTTTAACTCTAAAATAGTTTAATTTGTTCTCTGAATTTATATTTGTTAATACAAATTAATTTATTCGTCCATAATTGTTAATCAAATTCAAATTTGTATGTTTTCCCGTAAAAAAAGTCAAATATATATATACATATATATAATAACATATCAAATTAGGGTTTGCGCCAAAAAAAATATAAGCCAAAAATAAAAGGAAATGAATAAACCAACAATAAAAATAATATAATATCACCGTGTTGCAAGTTTTCACCTTTGTCATTCTCCCATTCACGTCTCAAGTTTTCATCAATTCATTTTCATGTCCTCATGTTTAAGCCCCACACACACACCCCTTTAATCTCTCTACCTGTAACCCACCCAAACCCATTAAGTGTTTTCTTCTAAGCCATCAAGTGTGAGGTATCTTGAAATTTAGACCTACTTAATAAAGGTTGTTGTTAGACTACAAGAGGTTTCTTTACTTGTTATGACTTGTCAATTACATATTTAAGTGAGATTGAATATAATTAGGTCTTATAAGTGGTGTCTTACTTACCATGATTCACATGTACTACTTCCTTCACACAATTAAATGTACTTAACATATGAATCATAGTAACATCATATAATATGTTAAGACTCTAGAAATAATCATTTCTAAATAAAGAACTTATTAATCTCTCAAATAAAATCAAAACATGCACCGAAAATGCAGAACTTATCAATTATATATTGTGTTATTAAAAGTAAGAATGTTTCTACAATATCAAATGAACTTGAGTTTTATTAAAATTTAATACGTAGGTCCTTCAAATACATATGTCCACTGCTATATTTTTATTTTGTCAAAAATCAATATTACAAAATACAGAAAAATCATGACATTTTTGGATCAGGCACAAAAATTTTCCATCACACATTGTTCATGGTATATAGGATCATAGGAACACATTCAAAATTCACCAAATTTTATATTTAAAGTCCTAATACCTATATAAATAATGTCCTATTGGTTCCATGTCAAAATAGTATACTAAACTCTCCTAGTAAAACAAACTGTGGCATATATAATTTAAGAGAAAAATCAGAAAATTACAAACACTCACTTCAAACATGTTTTTAAGTCATTCGATTCAAGATACAATTATAGATAATTAAGTACTCAATTATAGTCTGTCTAACATCCGTGAAGCTCTATAACTTAGACACATGCATTCATATCAAGTTATTATTGAGAGCAACGGTGAACACATATACTTTAACTAAGACATAATCTTGGTAAACATTCATCAATCACCTTGGGTGCATATAACTAAATCTACAATATCCAATTTATAAAAAGAACACCTAAAACCAAATCACATACATTCCCAAGAGTCATAAGCACATCTAAGAGATGTTTTAAGAGGATTTTATATTACTTTATAGACTTAGAGATAAAGTTAGCATAAGAGTAAGACTACTAAAACAACTATTTTAGATAAGGGAGATTTGTTGCATATATGTTGATTGGAGTGCGACATTATGTGAGTCTTAGTGGGTGCGATAGAAAAGGGCACTAGTTTGGCACTAATGTAGAGTTTCTATAATGTCTTATATTTTTATTTTATTTTATTTTATTCTGAGTATTGATTGTAGTTATTATTAATAGGCTCTTGGTTATTTTATAGTTGAAATATTGATTCTTTTACCAATATGTTGAAATACTATTTAAATTAAACTAAACAAAATAAAGTATAACTTTCAAGCAAACATATTTTGTAGTTAAGTTAAAAAATATGATATGTAGGTGAAGGAAAAATGTAAAATATCAAAACGTAAAATTATAACAATAACATTTTGCGATGAACAATGACTTTGCAGTATTTGTAGATTTTACATTGGTCGAGCCATTGTTAATTTTTATTTTGTTGTTGTTGTTTTTTTTTTAATATATATATTTACTAATTTCAATGCATAATTTAACATTAGAAATTAGTTTCAATTTTTTTTTCATCTTCTAATTTGTTACTTTTAATTAATTTGTTTGTTCCAATACTTTTTTTAATTTATTTTCATTTTTAATTTATTTAACTTTAACCTTGGATTGTATTTTTATTTCTTTTGTTGTAATATAATATATTGTTGTTATATTTTTATTTATTAAAATATAAATAAGAAACTGGGATGTATTTCCTATGCAAAAACTTTTACACAACAAGAAAATACTCATTATGTGGCCAATTTTGTAAATATTTTGTGGTAGAAAAAAATCCTCACAAATTAGTGATCGAAAACCCCTCACAAATACTAAAATTCAAATTGATTGTTATTTGCGACTGAAAAAGTCCTTACAAATTAAAAATATTTTTTTTGGCTGATTGTGACCTTTGTGGCGGCCAAAAATGGTCACAAAATTATGGGAGGGAAAAGTAATTTGAATTTGTGGCAGCAAATATCCTCACAATGAACTTGATTGATTGAAAATTTTATCAGGAATTTGTAACGGCCTATACCATTACAAAATCACAATGTTCAAGTTTTGTGAGAACTTAGACCGCAACAAAAACAGACAACTGCAATTTTCTAAGAGTAAAAGCCGTCACAAAGGAAGCCTTAATTTTGTGACTTCCTAGGGCTACCACAAAGGCCGTCGTTTCTGACTGTATAGGCCGCCACAAATCGATTGTACCGTTAGGGCTTTTGGCTGCTTTGATCACCACAAAAGCCCAATGTTCTCCCTATAAATATCACTCTTCATCTCATTTTTTCATTTCTACCTTCTCTCTAAATTTTGTCTCCACCTTCTCTCGTGAATTTTAGTAAATTTATATTTTATATTTTATTTTTTAATGTTATTTTTTATTTGAAGTTATTTATTTAATTAATATTATTTAATTTCAGTGGTGCTATTGTGCTTATTGTGAAGAGTTGTTAGTTGTTTGTAAGCTTCAAGTGAAACACTACCCGATATCGAGTTAGTATGCAATGCATTTTAAATATAGATTAGTAATTTATATAATTGTTATTAAAAGAATTTATATGGTTATAAACAATTTTTAGGCTTAATATTTTATTTTAGAATGTTGAATATAATATTTTTAAAATTGAGTATAATATTATTTTTTAAATTTTAATATTAGTAAGATTTTTTTAAAAGTACTAGTAAAATATTTAAATTATAAAATTTATACTCAAATTAAAAAATAGTTATTTTTTAAAATATTGATGAAGTGTTATTTTTTTTTTTATTGTAGTTATTTTTGGTATTATGATTTATTATGTTAGTAAAATAGTATTTTATTAAGAAATTATAATTTTTTTAGCAACAACATAATACTTATGAAAAAAAAAGATTTATAATAATAATGTCATCATAAAATATGTAATATTATAATTATAAAATATTTTTATATTATTTTTAAAATACATATTAAGTTAATCATTTGAAATATTAGTAGCTTTGTTCAAAATAAAATTAAAAATTATATTGTTTACATAATATATGATAAATAAAAATTTGAAACAAATGTAAAACTTATTAATTTTAATGTAACTATTTTTTTAAAATTAATGATATTAATATTTGTTGTTAGTCATTATATAGATTGTAGTTGAGTTCGTACAAAATATTTATATACTTTTACAGTCTCTATTTTTGTTTATAAAAACTTATTTTATGAAACAATATTTTAATAATTATAAGTATGTTCCATTCACAACAGTTTCCTCAACCTCAAGCAGATCAAATTCAATACCGACCAACTATAAGCCAACAGCTAGCTGGTTTGATCAGATCAGATTTAAATCAATCTCAACTAACTATGGCTTCATCGACTAGTGGTGGTGTACTTGAAGATGAAATGCTATTTCAAATATTGTCTCCAACACCAATTAATAATACTTTTGAGAGACTTTTATCGTCGGGTAATATTTCATCAAATAATGATGGAGATAGTGAAGCTAATGATTAGAGGAATTATTGTGATGATTGATGTATTCAAATAATATTTGCTATTTTTATTTTTGACTTGTATGAATATATTATATATTATATATTATTATTATTATTATTATTATTATTGTTATTATTTAATTATGGTGTGTTTAACTTTTGGTTTGTATGACATTATTTATTAATTTTAAAATATTTTATTTTGTTTGTTAGTAATAAGATTATATGTTTATATATAATATAATATTTTATTTAAATTTATTTTAAATTTTATTGTGAATTTATAATTTTAATTTTTAAATTATATTAATATAAATTTTTTATATATAATATTATTTTTTAATATTAATTTCAAAGTTTATAAAATTATTTTTTAATAAAGTCACCCATTTGTGGCGGCCAAAACGGCTACAAATAGAACAGTTGTGGCGGCCTAAGCCCTCACAATCTGTTGCTTTATATCTGTTTCATTATTTGTGGCGACTTAAGCCCTCACAAAAGGGAGAATTTATGATGGTCTTTGCCTTCACAATCTCTGATTTTTTTTTAATCAATTTTATCATTGTGGCGATCTAAGCCCTCATAAATTTATGGCGGACTTTTCGTTTTTGAGGAGATACTGAAGGCAATGAAGATGTATGACATTCACTATATATGACGAACCTTGGATCCTATATAATATGAGAATATGAAACTTGAAATTTTTTGAAGAAATTAGTAGTACCATGAAAATATTTAATACATAATGTAACTCTCAAATAATGAAAAGTTGAAGCACAATTTCAATTGTAGTATAGGTTCAATTAAAGAAAATAAAGAAGAAAATAAAAATCTACATGGTAGAACATATCCGTAAGTTTAAGCCAACTATAGAGAAGAGTGATATATGCATTTCTATGGTGTCACAACAAAATGTATTTGATATGGCAAATCTAAGATTAAGTGACCTAAGAAGAGCCGATGTGTCGTTGATCTAATTTGCATCTCAGTTTTATTAAATTATAAATAGATAATTTTTTTTTAATAAAATTTCTACCAAAGAAAGTTTTAGAAGATAAGATATCATAAAATAAGTAAATGTTCAAAAGTTACAAATAAATGATTATATAGATCATCATAAAATAACAAATTCTGAATCAATATCTAAAAATGATATAGATAAAAGACTATTGAATCTAATCTAGCCTACACGTGACACAATTTTTATAGACTCATCTCTTTCTACGTTTCTTAATGCTTTCAATCTTATATTATATATAAAAATTAATATCAAGAATAAATAACATAAAAAAATAATATCAAATGCATATATTAGAAATTGAAACAAAAATTTGAGGCATTAATTACCTAACTAATAAATATATATATATATATATATATTTTTTTTTTTTGAAATAGGTTTATAACATGAACAATAAAAGTGAAAAATAATGAGTGAGAAATTGTTTTAAGAATTTTTTTTTTATTATTATAATAAAAAGGGCATTTGAATGATGTTAAATAAATGAAGTAAATATGCATGACACCATAGAAATTCATCTAATGGATAACCGTGAGACAAATGATATTACTAATTTTAGAATTGATTTTCGGTCACCTTTTTAAATAAATTTTTGTTATGAAAATAATTGGGGTTACATTTTACCATTTAGCATATACATAGTGAAACACGTGATGTTGTAGTGATCAAAAATAGGCAACAAAATATTTCACTCATCAGTTGTGATGCTCCAAAATAGTTCATGTAAATTTTGGTAAACAAATGATAAAGAAGATAACTTTGAATTAGTATTGTAGTATACCGGTGAAGAAGAGTTAAGAGATACATTATCTATTATCAAGACACGACTCATCTCTTGAAATCAAGAAACTAAATAAAATAAAATTTGAAAACCACTAAAATAAAATGAAATAAAATAAAAGAAGAGAACATGAGATTAAAACTTGTACCAATAAAAACATGTGATTGAGACATGTTGCAGATGAAGCTTCAAAGATCTCGTTCTATATTGGAATAAATTATATTTTAAACCACTATTCTTTTTTTGTTTTAGGAACTACAAACTGATGTTTTTAACTCTAATACTTTAGATAATATGTGATTGAGACATGTTGTAGATGAAATTTCAAAGATCTCCTTCTCTATTGGAATAAATTATATTGTAAATCACTATTCCTGTTTTTTTTTTTTTTTTTACAAACGATAAAATGTTGTTTTGAATTCTAATATATAGTTAATTGAAATACGGTTTTTGGAGTTGGGAATATAGCAAGTGGGCTATCGGGATTTGAAGGGTATCAAGTATGCATTGTCAATAAAATTTGGAGATTAATGAGAATTTGTGAAATGGTAGTTGTAGATAAATGTTTGAGCTTTATTGGTTTGGAGTAGGAAAAGCAAACAAAATTAGGAGAATGAGAATGTGTTTTGGAGGTTTGCGAGCATAATTAAGAAGGTGTAAATTAAATTGAGATTAATGAGAAATTATGAATTAGTAAATGTGGATATAAGTGTGGGCGTTATTGGTTTGGAGTAGGAATATAAAAGAATGTTATGATAATAAGAATGTGTTTTAGAGATTTGAAAGTATGATTTAGAAGGTGACACATCAGATTATGTGTGATGTGGCACAAATAGATTTAATTGACACACAAAGAGTTAAGGTGTCAATCAATTTGAACTCTAATACTATAGATAATTGAAGAGCGATTTTTGGAGTTGGGAATATAGAATGTGGACTATCGAGCTTTGAAGGATATTAGATATGCATTGTCAATTAAATTGAGAGATTAATGAGAATTTATGAAATAACAATTGTGTATAAATATTTGAGCGTTATTCATTTGGAGTAGGAAAATCCAACAATATTAGGATAATGTGAATATGTTTTGAAGGTTTGAGAGTGTGATATGCCAATTAAATTGACTGATTAATGAGAATTTATGAATTAGTAATTGTAGATAAATGTGTGAACGTTTTTGGTTTGGAGTAGAAACATCAAATAATATTATGAGAATGATAATGTGTTTTAGAGGTTTGAAAGTATGATTTAGAAGATGACACATCAGATTATGTGTGATGTGACACAAATATAATTAATTGACACACAAAGAGTTGATGTGTCAATGTGAGGATTTGTGGGTTTGAACTCTAATATTATAGATAATTGAAGAAATATTTTTGGAGTTGGGAATATAGCATTGGGCTATCAAGCTTTGAAGGGTATCAGGTATGTATTGTCAATTATATTGGGAGATTAATGATAATTTAGGAAATAGTAATTGTGGATAAATGTTTGAGCGTTATTGGGTTGGAGGTGGAAAATCAAACAATACTAGGAGAATGATAATGTGTTTTGGAGGTTTGAGAGTGTGATTAAAAAAGTATCAATTAAATGAGAGATTAATGAAAATTTATGAATTAGTAATTATAGATAAATGTGTGAGCTTTAATGGTTTAGAGTAGGAACATCAAAGAATATTATGAGAATAAGAATGTGTTTTAGAGGTTTGAAAATATAATTTAGAAAGTGACACATCAGATTATGTGTGACATGGTACAAATAAAATTACTTAGCACACAAAAAGTTGATGTGTCAATGTGATGATTTGTGGGTCTGATTTAATATATTATAATAGATTATAATAGATATAGATTCTTCCTAATAATTATTTTCTAATTGTACTACTTTTGTTATTACCCTAATACCCTAAGTAAATTATCATAGATGCACATTTACCATAAATTCTTTTAAATAATATTGGAATAAAGTATATGGTGTTATAACATACTTCTAGTTTAACATTTGAATTTGGAAATCTCTAATTCAATTCAATGCTCCTCAAGAAAACCTTGTTATTTTATGTTTTTTGGTAAAAGAAATTAGTATTTTTTTTAGGCAAAAGAGATTAGTATTATTAACATGAAATATTTAGGGTATTTATTCACATACAACATACAATCCATTTACAACAAAATGCTAAAAAACGGAGAACTTTCATTAATAAAAATAAATTTAGCAAAAAAATCTCAACCTCATTAGCAAGAATGTTCGCACAATGGTTGACTTAATGAAAAATATAGCAACACTAAGTATTTCAATACGGAAGATGGAGAAGAGAGAGAATCTCTTTCACATAAGTTTGGATATTCGGTGGGATAGGAGAGGTATCTGTAACCATATTAAGAAGATGCTTAGAATTACATTAAAAAAACACCTTTTTGAGATTCATACTATGAGTGACCCTAACACTATGAAGGAGAGATCAAAACTGCCCAAAGGATATTATTTAGACCCAAATTCCCTTAGAAATCCTAAAGAAATTTTCCTAGGCTGTCTCGAACAATACTCCATGCGAAGAATTAGTAGAGTGTTGGAACTCTTCACAACATTAACTTTTTAAACACCCATAGGAAGAGATTCCCAAATGACTTCATTTCGAGTCTCTTATACTCACAAAACCCATGAGACTTTAGAGTGTACTTAACTATTAGATGAATATGATGTTGCATTTTACCCTAAAAATCAAAATACAACTTAGAAGAAAAAAGGAAAACGAAATCTTTTCAAAATAACCAAATAATGATCCTGAAGCATGTAGTCCAAGACACCTAATCAATATCATTGTTTGTTATGTTTCATTCCAACCAATAATGAATACCAAGACCAAAAAAGAGACTATAATGTGCCAGATGAATGATAACATTCCAAAACACAACATCCTCACAATCCCAAATAATATGTATGATAATTTTCAGACTAGATTGGCACTGCAAACAAGTTTTATCACCCACTGGTCAAAGCATTTGAGCACATGTTTCTAGCTTACACTTTAAAAGCTCTTTATAACCTAAATTAATTTTTTAGCTTGTTTCTAAACTTTGAGTCGAAATTGAAATTTAATTTTATAATTTGCATATTGATCCATGCTCGCTATGTAGGTCATAACTTGAGTTCTGGATATTAGATTGACGGGCGTTGGAAAGCTAAAAATTATAGCTGCAACTTTTATGTTGGAACAAAATCCCAATGTCGAACTTGCTCTAAAATGCAGATTTCGTGATATGAACTTTTGTAATAATTTTAAGTAGAAGACATAATTGGATAAAATTATTTTGACATAATTTAGTTTTTACATTAAATAAATTGTAGTTTTTCGACACTTGATCGTTAACTGTAATATATCAATTTATGTGATACTTAATCCAGTCAAAGAAACATAATTCACATAAGGTTTGATCACGCTTGTTTGATCAATTCTATAACCAAATAGAAATAGAGTCACACTTTAGAAATTAAATTCATTGATAGAATTTGTAATAGGTCTGAAACTCTCAAACTAGTGGATTAATCGTTTTCTCAATATGTCCGAGTCTAAATTTGAACCCGTTTTTCTTTTAATTTCGCTGATTCTCAATTTGGTTAAAATAATCAAAAGTCCATGCGAAACGATTTAAGTCATTACCTCTACATTACGTTTTATTATTTGTATTTGACCCGACAACAAATCACCTGCCATATTTCGATGGTTACATTCCATATTAGTGATAAGTTAATTAGTAGGAAGCTTCTAAATAAAAGGTGAGATATTATTTAGACATTTTCACTCCAAAGCTTTGAGAAGCAAATGATTATGATGATCATCAATAGAACATAAGTAGACCTAATAGAGAACTAGCCATCAGGGAAAAAACACAAATATCATTAATCGCATAAAATGAGATTGAAGCAGTCATTTGTTTCTCATTTAACATTTCTTCTCTTGAAGCAGTTCCGCCGTCGACAGAAGCAAGAAGCCATTCCGCCATTGATTCCATTTCACAGTTCTTTGCAGGTTCTTTCTCTCTCTTTATCTTGTATTGTGTGAGATCAAGTCACAATTTATGAGTATTGATTTTCCTCGTTCCTAAATTCTAATTTTTGACATTGAAGAGGTTGGATGGAATTCAACTTGTGAATTGATTAATGTAACATTAAAATACAGTAGTTGATTTAGTTTGACATTGAATTGATTAATGTTACATAAGCTCGTAAAAAATAGAATCTTTTCTACCAGCTTACCATAAATTACTGAAAACCAAAATGGAAGAATTTTCCTAGTGGTGAATAAAAATTAGGCTTAAAAATGGAATGTATTTTTAGTTCTTTTATTTTGTTTGATATAGGATTTTGGTCTCTCTATTTTAAATTTCTCTATTTTAAATTTTTTAATTTTAGTCCCGTTTTTTTATAAAATTTCAAACATTTAGTCCATCTTTCAATTTTGATCAGAATTTCGATGAAATTAACAATTATGGCTGACACCATAAGAAATTATAACTGCGAAAATCACATTCGTGTTTTTAAAAATAAGTCTAAATAATCGATTATGTAAGTGAAAATAATGGATTGTGGATGTGGAAGCCACTTCCATGTTTTTAAATGATAAATATAATTGATTATGGGTCATAATAATTGATTATGATGATAGATCTAGCAGAAAATCATACGTGAGGAATCATAAAATTTATGGTTCATTTTTGCCTCCTTTTCTCTTATGTTGTTTGTATTGAGCAAATGACTCCAACTACAAATGGGTGTTATTACAAATTTTGAAATTTTCAATAAAATAACATGAATAACAGAAATAATTAAATGATTGAAATTAAATTGCATAATTTAAATTGTAATAAATAAAAGACGGAATAAATAAATGCGTAAATTGATATTGCTTAAAACAAATAAAACAAAGGCTTAATTGCAGTTTTGGCCCCCTATTTTAGTTGAATTGCAAAAGTAGTCCCTCCATTTTGTTTCTCTCCAGTTTTGGTCCCCAAACATAATTTTGGTCCAAAATTTGATGAAGTTTCATTTTTTTTTTGCGTTTATTTAAGTCACACAATGCCTCAAAATCTCATGGTGCAACAATTATAACTGAAATTTATGATCATAAATAATGTGGCGCGACTTAAAAAAAATGAAACTTCATCATGTTTTGGACCAAAATTCTGTTTGGTGACCAAAACTGGAGAGAAACAAAATAGGGAGACTACTTTTGCGATTCAACTAAAATAGAGGGACTAAAGATGCAATTAAACCTAAAACAAAAGTTGCAAAGATAAATAAAAGAGACGCAAGGGGGAAAGTGCACACATAAAATTTGTACTGATTTAGCTACTAACAACTTAAAACTTACTTCCAGTTTCACAAATAATAATACTATTAATCCATGTTGGTTGGTACGACCTCGTAATAATCGGAATATATCAGAATGTATCAGTTCTTTATGAAATTAAATCAATTTCATACACACAGCGGAAATTAAATTGTGGCATACAAGATTAGCAAGTTTTATTAGATTGATATGAAATTAACCAAGATGCATACAAGACAAATTATCAGATTAAACAATATTACTTATCACAGAATATGTTTAAAATGCATCTAACATTAATCACATATACAGATATATCAAGATAGTAAATCAAAGGAGTTAAGGGTTAGAGAAGATTGAACCAAGAATTTATATTGGTTCAGTTGTCAACTTGACAACCTACATCCAGTCCTGAAAATCCAAACGGATTTCAGATTTTCTTCTCCAATAGAAAGAATCAATTACAGATTGTCCAGTTTCCTCCCTGAAACCTATCTATCTTAATGATCTCTTTCCTATTGATCACCCTCTGATCCTTGTAGATACTCAGTAATCTAACACAGAATCAAAGTCCGACTCTTTCTTGTTGAGCACTCTCACCCAAGAAAGTAGCCACCAGTTTCTAGCTGGCTTTTCTAGCTTTCGTTTTTGTTTCAAAGAATTATTACAAACAGAATTAAGGAAGAACAAAAATTTAGTC
>NC_021165.2:52906866-52910455 GCF_000331145.2 Cicer arietinum
CGACTCTTTCTTTTTGAGCACTCTCACCCAAGAAAGTAGCCACCAGTTTCTAGCTGGCTTTTCTAGCTTTCGTTTTTGTTTCAAAGAATTATTACAAACAGAATTAAGGAAGAACAAAAATTAGTCTTCAATCTTGGTCAATGTGGCTTCTCACAATTCTGGATATTCAAAGATTGTTTATGAGAACCCTTGTCTTTCAAGATCACTTTTCCAGCTATCTTTTGATTGTTGATAATCTTCTTTTTCTTTGATCTGAAAAAGTAATCTCAGTGTATTAACCAAGTGTTATTGTATATCAAGAATATTCAAAGTATATTTCAGATTGTTATCAATATCATTATCATTCTTATTCTTATTGAAAGAAAGATTGAAGACAGTTTATATAGTTTCTGAAAAACATAGTAATCAATCGATTTACCAATCGATTTCGTAAAGTGATAAACCAGTCTAATCGATTTGCCAATCGATTATCGTGTGTCTTGTTTTTCTTGAATCTTGAAACTATATAAGCCAATCGATTTGCCAATCGATTCTTTAAACAATACTTTTCAGTAATTATGTTAAGACTGATATGAATCGATTTCGTAATCGATTGCAGATGTTATGTTCAAACTGAAACACATATCAATCGATTGCGTAATCGATTTATCAAGTCTTCATAATCGATTAACAAATACTTAAAATCGATTTGATCACACGTTCAGAGTTCACTGGGTTTTCAAAAGGTTCTGTCAATCGATTCCCATGACTTGCTATGTTCTCTCTTGATTCTCAATGACCTTAAGTTCTATTCCTTCTACACCAAAAATGGCTTGCAATTTTTATCAACGGGACCTTCTCAGCAAACTATGGATTGATTTATGGAATTTGGCTAAAACTGGTTTCAACTTCATTGATGAACTTTGAGAAATAGGTTGGTTCGATTTCCTCACCCTAGAAACATTGAAAATCTATGATGTACTGGTAAAGAAATTCTAGAGGCACGCTGATGCACTCAAGGATAGAGAAATCTAAAGCAATCTTATAGGGTTCCCAATCAAAGTCACCAAAAAATATATTGTTGCCATTACTAGATGCATGAATGAAGGAATGGTAATGAAATTTTACCAAGAGAGAACTATTGGTATGTGTAAAATCAACAAGGAACAATTTGAGAACCCTTTTGTAAACACCAAAACCATCCATCTAAAAACCAAGTACAAAGCTCACTTCAAAATCATGAATGGATGTGTGGTTCCCAAAAAGCAACTTAATAAAATAATACGTCGTAACACAAAACCACAAGAATCATAAATAATTACATCATACATACAAACAAGCTAGTATAGCTTCTAGAACAGTAATTTAAAGTATACAACTAGAAAATACATCGGGGCTATGAGACACATCTTACATCGCTCATACCACTGGAGTATTCTCAGTAGACACATGCACATAAGTGCTACTCTAAGAATGCTATCCCTCTCATGGCCGCATAAAAAAAAATTGAACATGGACCCACAAAAAAAAATCAACTTTCAAGGTATGTCATAGATACCGTCATCCCAAAACCAAATAAGTTCAACCACCAAAAAAGAGACACTAAAGGCCTATACAAAAAAAAAAAAAAAACAAATCTTATCATCTACTAACAACTATAGTAACATGGGTGACCTCCACACACCACACAAGTTCCTTTTGATGCAATCTCTCTCCTCAAAGTAACTTCCTTCTCCTTATTAGCCATATAGAGATCAGTCTCCTCAAAAGTCAGATCCATCCACGAGATAGGTGGCTTCAGCGGCGCTGAAATCTCAAAACAGCTCACTACCTCAGAGGTAGTCAACAAATGATCATTCATTGGAAAAGGAAGCTCTAACTCAACCCGGTGTGGCACCAACCAAGGTACTTGTGACTTATCAATAAACCTTGGTCCCCGACCCTAGATGGACTTGCAATATGCTCTCATATTGACATCGACCCTTTACCCTTCTCTCCAGTTCTCAGTCCCAGCAACACATCCCCTGCTACTACAATGGGAGTCACCACACCTATAGTGGCCTCCGTCTCACTTCTAACTGAATCATCCTTTGCATCTCCCCACACTACATTCGCCTCAAGTACCAATCCTAAGGGTACAAGATAGTTGATCCTCTCATGTGTAAACCCCACGTGAAATACTGTCCCAACTCTCATACTAATCATCACCACTATCCCCGTATATCTAGCCCTGCTTGAGATGAGGTTGTATGCCCAAGCAGTCGGCGAGTGCCGATCAGGGAAGTCTAACGAAGTTTCCGTCATCAAGGTAACAATTAGTAGAATGAATTCAAGTATCATCTTAGGGCAAAACCCAATTTCCACAATAATGTAAAGGGTCACCAACTGATATTAACAATTAACATTTAACAATTATGTCATGATAACAATAATAAGCACTTAACAATTATGGCATGATAACATACAACAAACAGGGCATCTATATATACATATCATATCATAACAAACATGACTCGTGTGCCAAGCACCCTAATGAATGCTTATATGTTAGTGCACATGATTCCATAATTTCCAAACCCTCCTCGAGTGGTGTAAATCATAAATGTACCGCCTCTCACAAATCAATACTAATTACCGAGGTGCCACCTCAAAAATCCTTGTAAGGATAAGGTTGACCAATCAACTCATGGAACCACCCTGTGGCCCATCGGAGTCACCACTAACATCGTGACCCATCACGATCACCACTAACTATGAAATGCATGAGAATACTCTGATTCTTTCTCAATAATTATTATGTAAATGCAACTATTAAAAGACTCGTCATATTCACATACCATACTTAAACACTAATAATTTTTAATTTTTTTTCACATAGCAAATACCCAAACATGTTTTCGTTAATAAAATTCATAAAACGTAGCATCACATATTATCAATCATGAATGCATAATCACATCAATATTAATCATCACATATTCAAACATCAATCACACATAAGGTCCATATGTGCCAACTAAAAATTTGGAAGGAGGTCTTTGTTGGGGTTGATTGCAAGTCCCACATCCTTTAGTGTGGGAGAATAAGGAGAAGGCCAAGGCTATATATTTGGTTTTGGTCCTTTGTTTTCAAATGCACCAGTCAGCAATAGCACTTTAAGCTTGTATCTGACTTAGTTTAAATATTTGCTTTGTAAGAGTGTGGTTGTACTGGGGTGTTTGGGGTGTGAGTGAGAGAAGTCTATGTGTTGTAACAATTTTCACATAGTATTAATTCTCTGGTTGCCGGTTTAGGCAGCGGCCGTGGTTTTTTTTTCTCCGGTTTTGGAGTTTCCACGTTATATTCTTGTGTTGTGATTGTGTCTTAATTCTTTTTAACTTATGCTATTTTTTCCCAACAACTGGTATCAGAGCCAGGTTCGGAGGTTCGGCAGGATAATTTTTCTTAGTATGCTCTGTGGTTGCAGCTTTGTCTGATCTTCCACATCAGAAAAGAATTATCCTTGGTATTGTTAGGGGAAAGGTGATACTGTGAAAGTGCTGTTTAGGGAGGTTCTGGCTAAGGAAAGACTTGGTATTTAAGCATGTCAGTTGTGACCCACCTCTCTTTC
>NC_021165.2:52910967-52930208 GCF_000331145.2 Cicer arietinum
TGGGAGTGTGGAAAGTCTGGGCATGTGAAGAGAAATTGTCCAGGTGGAGCAGTATCTGAAAAAGACTCTGAGACAAGTGCTGGCAAGGTCTCCCTTGTTTTGGGAGATGATGATGATCTCATCTAGAAGATAAAGTTTGTCCTTATGGTATTTCCGCTATACCATGAAAAATGACAAGTTATTGCTAACGGATTCAGAACAACACACGGGCATTGGTTGGCATTGATGCAAGGTGTGTGGTGATGTGTCGATGGCTGAAGAACTTCCTAGAAGCCAACATGGGAGTTGCACCATAAATTTCAGCAAGGTTTCGACATGAGAAAATTCTTGGAATGGTTTAGTTCCAAGTGGAGAAAATTCTTGGGATGGTTTAGTTCCAAGTGAAGTGTACTTTTGATGGTGGAGTATGATTGTCGGTAAGACAATGGAAGCGGAAGTTGTAACTCTTACAATCAAGGTGGAGATTGTTGGGGTTGATTGCAAGTCCCACATCCTTTAGTGTGGGAGAATAAGGAGAAGGCCAAGGCTATATATTTGGTTTTGGTCCTTTGTTTTCAAATGCACCAGTCAGCAATAGCACTTTAAGCTTGTATCTGACTTAGTTTAAATATTTGCTTTGTAAGAGTGTGGTTGTACTGGGGTGTCTGGAGTGTGAGTGAGAGAAGTCTATATGTTGTAACAATTTTCACATAATATTAATTCTCTGGTTGCCGGTTTAGGCAGCGGCCGTGGTTTTTTTTTCTCCGGTTTTGGAGTTTCCACGTTATATTCTTGTGTTGTGATTGTGTCTTAATTCTTTTTAACTTATGCTATTTTTTCCCAACAGTCTTACCTCAATTATAACTTTTTCAACAATTATTACTACCACAATCAAACACAACGAAAATCTCGTTCGTGCCAATACCTTAAATCAATTAGTGTTTGACTTAATCAAATTAGTCTATGAGACTTTAAATACCTTACAAACCCTTTCTCACTCCTAATCCCCTAAGAGTATATATTTCTAAAATATTTTAAAACGAGTAAGAACTAATAGTGTTATTATTCATCATACACACTTTCAACATATAAAAATATATTTTTAGAAATCAACACCCTTCAAATTTTTCAGATAATTATCTAACAAGCATTCGAAGCGTCTTGAGTTATTTTTCTCAAAATTTTTCATACAACAACAAATTTTCTCAATTTTTTCATAACTCATTTATTTATTTTTTTTTTTAAAAATAACTACAAGTTAGATCTACTATACTTTTAAAAACTAAGTATTCAATCAAAGTATTTACCTCATGACAACATAATCATAAAAAATATCAATAAATATTTTTCAAGTTTCAAATTTCTAACTCTTTAAAATAGTCTCATTCCTATCAACATATTTTTTTTATCAACAAAACTTGTATTTTAATTCATGAGACCTGGGATCTTTTAAAACAATTTGAAATTCTAACTCAAGACATGAACCTCTATTTAATAAACTTGAAACTTTTAATTAAAATCTTGCAAACCTTTCTAAAGATTGAAAGTATACATATACAGCTTGAACCCACAAGTGACTAATTTCTTTTAAACACAAGTTCAAAGATTTGTTAAAAACATAAGAAAATCATTTTTCTTTATTCACCACAACAACATTAATATTTCAGAGTTCTCTTCACCACTACCTCGGTGTTGTAAGACCCTTAGTTTTAAATTCTAATTTATGTATTTTGGTGTATTTGGTATTGAATTCTGAGACTTTTTAGCCAAGTTATTGATATTTTGTGAGTTTAATGCCAAAAATATCTTGTTGGTGCCCCGATTAAAATTATTCGTCGATAAATAAATTAGATTAATTATGGTTTATCTTTGTCGAAGAATAATTTATTACGTTACAAAGAATTTAATACTGGCAGTTTTGTTAAAAATATCTCGGGTTGCCGAAAAATTTATTTGTCAATTGAATTGCGATGAGAGTAGATATTTTTATCAAAATAGTTTGAGATGTGAGTTTGTCAATTGTTCATCTCCCTGCTACGGTGCTAGTGAGCCAGCTTTGGAAGCATCGACGCGAGCGGAATTTGGTGCAGTTGGAATTTGGTGAAATGGATGTGTGATTTTTTTGAAAAGGAATTTAATTCATTTATGTGTGTTTTTGAGGAAATTAAATTTGATGAGTTTGATGTGTGGTTTGTGAAAATTAATTTGGCATGATTTATGTTTGAAAATATGGAAATTTATGGGTGATTGATGATTGAACTTGGTGTGGATTTTGTGGAATTTGAATTGTTCGAGTTTAATGTAAATTTTGGATTAAACTTGATGTGTGGTGGTGGAAAATAAAAGTTTGAGTATGCTCTGTGTTGAATTTGAAAATTATTAGTGTTAAATGGGTATTAAAAGTGGGGAATATTTTAATAGCTGCATTTACTTAATGGTTATGGTGAAAAGAGTCAGAGTATGTTCATGTATTTTATAGTACATGGTGACCAGATGGGCCATGGTGATAGTGGTGACCGGATGGGCCACGAGATGATGTCATGTGATTTGTTGGTTCATCTTATCCTTATGGGGATTATCGTGTCGTGCTGATCTGTGAGAGATTGCACTCTAGAATGTGCTGATCTGTGAGCGATTGCACTCTAGAAAACATTGTAAGGCCTGTGATATACGACACTTAGTAAATCGTGCGGGCCCGTGATGGATGGCACCTTGGTAATTTGTACAAGGCATGTGATAGGCGGTACAATTATGATTTACGCGCCCTTCGAGAAGGGTTTTAGTTGGAATTCGGGAATCATGCATTTTGGCATATACGCATTGCATTAGGGTACTTGGAACGCGAGTCATGTTTGAGATATTGTGATGATTGTATATACATACTCAGTTGTTGTTTGTGATGGTGTCGTAATTGGTAAGTGTGATTGTTTGGAATTGTGTGTAAGTGTTGATTGATTGTGAAACCTTTTCGAAACTGAAATCTGCATTATTTAACAGTTGCATTTGAATACGAGGAGCTTGTATTCGAATACATTTAAGGGAATTTTGCTACTGACTTGGAACTTGTATTCGACTATGCCATGAGGTAGTCAAATACTGCTGTGAAGGATTTTTCACTGTTTTCGCACTTGTATTCGGCTATAAGGATGCTGTAGTCGAATACAGTAGTGCTGATTTTGCTACTGACTTGTGAATTAACACTGTATTCGAATACAAGGATGCTGGATTCGAATACGACAGTGCAGTTTTGTCAAAAACTTCACTTTTCAACTTGTTTATGCATGTTTGACATATGAAAACTCTTTCAAGGAGTATGCTAAGATGAAATGTTATTTTATGCATTTAAAATTTAAATGCTAAGTGATATTTGTTAATTTCGGTTGGCGACCCTTTACAATTATTGTGGAATTTGAGCTTTGCCCTCAGATGATACCTAAGTTTGTTCCACCGATTGTTACCCTGATGATGGAAACATCGTTAGACTTCCTTGAGCGATATTCGTCGACTGCTTGGGCATATGACGCCATCTCAAGCAGGGCTACTTATACGGGGAGGGTAGCGAGGACGAGTAGGAGAGCTAGAGTAGTATACCTCGTGGAGCTCACTCGCAAGAAGATCGATTATCCAGTACCAGCAAGATTGGTGCTCGGAATGAGTGGAACATGGGAAGATGCAGGTGATTCTTTAGTTAGGGTTGAGGTAGAGGCCACTGTAGAAGCTGAGGATACAACGGTTGGACCAGGGACTGGCAGAAAGGATAAGGGGTTGAGGCCAATGGATTGAGAGATTGCAGGACCATCTAGGTGGGCCAAGTCAAAGCTTCCTTCTCCGGTGAATGATCACTTACCGACCATCACTGAGTTATTGAATTGTTTTGAGATTCCAGAGCCGCCGAAGCCACCCATCTCGTGGGTGGATCTGACTTCTGAAGAGATTGATCCGTCTATGGATGTTGATGAGGAGGAGGTTACCTCGAAGATGGATACTGCGTCAGACGGGACTTGTGGAGTGTGTGGAGGTCACCCATGTTATTGTAGTTGCTAGAGTATGATCAGATTAGTTTTGTTGTATAGGGACTTGATGTCTTCTTTTGGTGGATGTACTTATTTCATTTTGGGATAACTGTAACTATACTTATACGGTCAGATGACTTATGTTTTGGTGGGTCCATGTTCCATTTTTTGACGTGACCATGGGGGGAGTAGTATTTCTTAGAGCAGTACTTGTACACGTGTCTGCCGAGAATAACCCAGGGGTATGAGCGATGTCTTATAGTCATAGCCCCGATGTATATTATATTTAGATATTTTGGGTTATCACCTCAAGACTATTTTAGTTTGTTATGATTATGATGTAATTAATTATGACATTTGTCGTTTGTGCTACACTTTGATATTTTATTAATTGGTTAAAGAAAAAAAAATACACTCGCGTTGTTAAAAATCGGAGTGTTACAGGTGTCAACGGTCTTAATTACTTTTCGAGACTCAATGAGCTAACTACATAAACATAAAGATTTTTAAAAATTTGTTCACCACTAAAATTTATTCACCACTAAAATTTATTCACCACTAAAATTTATTCAACCACATCATAACTGCAAAATTAAATCTTTTTCACACACAAAACTTTTAAAATCAACTGATACATTATTTATTTAAAACTAAATAAAAAAAAATATTTTCCAAACCACACATACACACACTCGACAATTCAAATCTTTATGGAGGAAAATATTTTTATCTTTAAAGTTCTATCACTCAACCATTAGAGGACAAAAATTTGAGTTGATAAAGTACTCTAAACTTCTTCTTTAAACTCAGTCTAAGAGTAATTAAAAGAATAATATTTAACTCCAAACATATTAATTTCACAATCTAACTCTTTGCTCAAACTCTTTAACTTAGTTAAAATTTGAACTTTTTCACAACTTTAACAACTCTCAATTTTTTTTGTAAAATTTCAACTTCAACTCAAACTCATTTATCTGAAAACAACTTATTACATAACTCAAATACATTAAAAAAAATCAAGGTTCGGCCAACTGCAACAAATTTGGGGGTTTCTTTTCTTTTTCTAACCATTATTAACAACAACAAGAATCATCAATAATTTTTTAAATAACCTGCAAATTACTCATTCTCTACAACAATTAAGCTCTATTTTCATATAAATGGGGAAGAGATGAGAAAGTTTACCTCAAATAAATTTGCTTGAAAGTATTACAATGAAGAGAGGAAGGTTTTTTGTTCAAGGAGTTTCTTCAGATAAGATTTAGATCTTGAAAAAAAATGAAGGTTTGTGTGTTTCCAACAAAGCACCAACACATTATTATTATTATTATTATTATTATTATTATTATTATTATTATTATTATTATTATTATTATTATTATTATTATTATTATTATTATTATTATTATTATTACTATTATTATTATTACTATTATTATTATTATTATTATTATTATTATTATTTTTTTCCTAAGAAAAAAAAAATAGAGTAGTAGGGGGAGGAAGCAGAACGAGAAAGAAAAATAAGAAGGGATGAACAATTTGTTTACTTTATAAGTCACTCAATTAAGTCTAAGTTTGATGTTATAGTTAGGGAGATGTGGCTTATATATAGTCACACAAATCTTACTTCCTTTATTAAAAATATTTTGGTAAGTAAAATATTTAACTTTCTTTACGTCTTCTCATTCACTTCTCAATCTACTTTAGTAAAAATATTTACTCTTGTCGCAACTCAATTGACAAATGAAATTATCAATGGCATGTGACATCTTAAAATTTTTGTTACTAATAAATTCTCTGTAACTTAATTAAATTATTCTCCGATAAATAATTTTAATTGAGTCTCCAAATATATATACTTTAAACATATTACTAACTCTAACAAAATATATTTTTGGTACTTAATTTCATAATCTAAAAATTGGACTAATAACCTAAACAATTCAACACAAAGTACAACAAAATTGTAGAAATTAGAGTTTAAAAAATTCAGAGTCTTACAGAAGCTAACTTGCCTATATCCAAGCCAATCCTATCACTGAACCAAATGTTTGTTGGTGGAATGACCTCTATCCTTAGGAAGTTGTATAAATATTATTAACTAGATTATCTAATTCCTTCCTAAGTGATGAACTTAATATTAAAACCAACTTGTTTAATATTAATTCCAATTTAACAGTAATAGATTCAAAAATATATTCAAAACTGAGATTCAAGAACACATGTATTATCAAGATAAAGAGTATAGAGATAGAGAAGTGTGCACCATGGATTTTTATACTGGTTCGGCTATCAATTCGATAGTCTACATCCACTCCCAAAATCACTTACCGATTCCAGCCTTTACTAGAAATGATTTGAGTATGTTTACAGACTTTCCAGCACTTCAATGCCTATACATCTAACTCAACATCAATCTACAACAACAACCAATCTATCCTTAAGAACTAATCACCAAGCTCTAGCAAGATCAGATTGAGATCTCTTTTAGATGATCACACACACTCTAAAAGATGACCACCAATTTCACAATACTGGATTTTCACACACTTTCTTTTACAAAGATGATTCTTTCAAAAAGACTAAAACACTTGATTCAATCACAATGAATTCTCACATTAAGTATTTGCCAATAATGTTTGTGAGTTATAATAGTTTTTCTCAAAGTTTATTTTTCGAAAAGTCAATGAGATTCTTTTAGTTCTTTCTATGTATTTCTATATATTTTAAAAATTGTGATTGATTCAGTTTATATAGTTTTAGAAAAACTTTAGACAAATCGATTTCCCAATCGATTTTATTAATGTGTAGTATCAGCTCAATCGATTTCCTAATCGATTTCGCGTTTCTTGTTTTTCTTGAAATTCTTGAAATAGATGAACTAATCAATTTGCTAATCGATATTTTTAATGCATATATTAGAAACTGATACTCAGTTTATATCATAGTCGATTGAATAATCGATTATAATTGTTTTGTTCAAAATGTGACATCAAACAATCGATTACTCAGTCGATTAACTTTCACTAACATAATCGATTATAATTGTTTTGTTCAAAATGTGAGATCAAACAATCGATTACTCAGTCGATTCACTTTCACTAACATAATCGATTTGACAATGGACTAATTTCTCCCTGTAACTCAGACACTCAATCAAATTGATTTGCCAATCGACTGATTTCTCCCTGTAACTTAGACACTTAATCAAATCGATTTGCCAATCGACTGATTTGTCCCTGTAACTCAGATATTTAATTACAACCGATGTGCCAATCGATTATGCAATATGTTTCTGATAAATGATGAACTGATTCATTTATGCAATCGATTATCCAATCGATTTCTTTTAATCATAGAACATAGGTCTGACAAAACCATTTAAGTAATCGATTTGCTAATCGATTAACTCAGTGAAAACTTTGTTCTGTGAATCAGAAAATCGATTAACCAATTGATTAGTAGAAAGCTTGTAACTTAAGAAAAGTATATCAATCGATTGTCCAATCGATTTCCTTTAATCATATAACACATGTCTAATAAAAATATTTAAGTAATTAGGATCCACATTTCCTCCTCTGAGGTAGCAACACAAGTAGTCCAAGACTTAGTCTTTGAATCATTGTTAGAAGCTAACTTGCCCATACCCATGCCAATCGTATCGCTTAACCAAATAACAACATTCCCTGTGACATTAAACCTTTCACCCCTTCTCTACTTTTTAGTTTCCCAAACATGAATGAATTTATTTATGCATTTACTATTAGGGTTAACATAATTAGGATCCACATTTCCTCCTCTGAGGTAGCAACACAAGTAGTCCAAGACTTAGTCTTTGAATCATTGTTAGAAGCTAACTTACCCATACCCATGCCAATCGTATCGCTTAACCAAATAATGACATTCCATGTGACCTTACACCTTTCACCCTTTATTTACTTTCTTGTTTCCCAAACTTGAATGAATTTATTTATGCATTTACTATTAGGGTTAACAGAGTTAGGAACATGAATTCGAGTAGCTTGGATCTTCATGAAGTCTCTTCCCAATGGAACAATTATCTATCTTTTGTAACCAATTATGTAAGAGAAAATATATTGTGTGGAAAATAGTTGCTCCATCAGAACATTGTTGTCATTTAGAAGACTACAAAGATCATATACCTCTAGGTTCTGAACTTCAAGATGGCATGAGAAACTCAAACTCTGAGGACACTGCCTAAATGGCACAGGAAACTCAAACTATGAGAACACTGCCTGCAACACTAGAAGGAACAATTAAAGCAATTTTAGTTTCTTGTGGTCATTCCTCAAGTTGAGATACCACTTTAGGCTTTAGTTCCGACTATAATTATTGCTTCAGGCTTTAGTTCTTGAAATTGATGCCCTTTCGGCCTTACCCTACCTCATTTGACTCTTCTTATTTTGGGAAGAAAGATGAATTTGCAAGGTTAGATGAAAAAGTTGAGGTTTTCATGGAATATAGGCCAACAATCAAGACTAGCTCGCTTGAACAATCCAAACCCTTAAGCTTTTTTATATTTTATTTTTGTAATTTATATCTTTATTACTAAAACCGAACTCGAAATTTTTTAATGATTTTTTTGGTTTCCTTTGATATATTTTTTTTTGCGTTTTTTTTTGTCTAATAACAAAAGGGGGATAAGCCTTGAGAACAATTTTTTCCTAGAGAAATTTTTTGGTTTCTTTCAAATAATGGTTACATGCTAAAGAATAAGGGGTTGCATGCTAAAGAATACTAATATCATTATTGTGTTAAAACTTTTACTCAAGTTTACATGCTAAAAAATTGTTCACAAATATAAGTGTTTGTTGTCATAAAAAATGGCAGAGATTGTTAGAACCAAATTGGTTTGGAGAAAAATAACCTTTAGTTTTTGTTTGGATGATAACATAATATGTGTTAGAAAAATTTATATTTAAATGTATTTTGTTGAGATGTGCAGATGTTCTAACCCAAGTTCTAATAATGATTGTTTGAGTATACGACGCTTTATCACTTCTCTATGTGTAATCAAGTCAAGACTTAATGTGACTCTAATCAACGTGCCTTAATGCTGACTTTAATACGTATGTGTTTGTTAAACGCAACTAAAGAACTATTTGATCCTCTGGTCAACACGAGGAGAAAAGTCAACACTTCAACATTCATTGTCTCTCAATTAATCGAAGTCAAATCATCTATTATTCTCTAATGGAAATTATCCTCTACTTTAACCATTGACATAAATGTGATCCTATGATGCGTATATCCTCTGATGTTTCTAACTTAATGATCAAGATGCATTGAATCATCATAAAGCTAAGAAAAGACATCTGACTAATTGTACGTTTCTTACATTTCATAAGAGAATTGCACAAAAGTTCCGACAATAGATAGAAACCCTAATTGCATCATATTTCTCTATATAAAGAAGTGTGAGCAACAATTCAAAAAGTAAAACAATTGAGTGAAGCTTCTCTGCCACAAATTCCTTGCATACAAAAAAGAGAAAATATTCTCTTGAAATAATATTAGTGCTTTTACTAAGTGTTTACATTACAATATTCTCTTGTAAGAGTTACCTAGAAAAACTTCAACTCCTTATATTTGTTATCTAGCTCATTAATGGCTGTAACCTCAAAAAGTTTGAATGTGCAAAGTTAGATGTTTGATAAGATTAAAACACCAATTTGATTTAGTACTTGTGAAAATCAGTTTGATTTAGTGGATAAAATTCTTCAGAGTGAAGAGACTTGATGTAGCTATCTCATTGTTGGTGAACCATAATTAATTGGTTTTGTCATCACTAGTGTCGTCATATATCAAATACTAAAACTTTTTTTTTCTTATTCCAAGTGATTAACAAGTTTTCCACCATCTTAAAACTTTACACTAGCTTTTTTATAATATCATATATCAAATGTAAATACATCATATATACTCATATTTTCGTCTCCAACAACATTAAATCCATCAAATAAAGAACTCACACTTTAAAATTGGATCCCTAAATCACCCAACAATATATTCTTCTTCTTTCTTCCCTTCTGCAAATCAAATCCCTAAACCCCCCAAATGACTAAGACAATATCTTCTTCTTCTTCTTCTTTATATATTTCTCCAAATCAAATCCGTAACTTAAATCTTAAAATGTGAGTTCTTTATTTGATGAATTTGATGTTGTTGGATATGAAAATATGAGATTATTTGAAGATTTGAGTTATGAATTTGATGAAAATATAGATTTTGTTGAACATAATTACTAATATTTTGAGTTCCTTTTGAAGACGATGATAAATTTTATGAATTTATGTAAAAAAAAATAATATTATTGACATTTTAAAATCTAGCTAGGTGATCAAATCGAAAAAAAATAATAATAAAAAACTAAATTGTTACTTGAAATTAAATTTCGCACGAAGTATTTGCCAACATTTTACATCAATTTTCTCTCACAACTTATGTAAAATATATGTTTTCAAAATTATGAACACAATTGATACCAATTTCTTAATAACTAATGTCTAAACTTACGCGTTAAAATGAAGTTATTAGAAAATATCGTTAAATCAAGGTCTAAATTAACGCGCTAAAGAAATATTTTTCATGTTATTTACAAATTACTATTGCGTTGAAACATGTATAGTATCATTAATTTTTATCTCATATTCGCATTAGTGTAATATACGTTAAAGTTAAACAATAACATGTATAGTATCATTAATTTTTATCTCATATTTGCACTAGTGTAATCTACGTTAAAGTTAAACAATATATTTTAAGGGTTAGGTGGTGATCTAATATAAAGGTTTAAGTATATCTTTTTATATGTAAATATAACATAGTTTTCTTTTTTAATCGTTATAAAATAATTTTTTTGTTAATCCTTGTAAATATATGATTTTCTCCTTTAAATCATGTTATTTTATTTTAATCACCGCAATATTTTTTTATGTTTGATTTTATTTGTTTCAAAACCATTTATATAAAGATTAAAATGAATATTAAACACATGTAAAAGGAATAAATTCCAAAATAACAAATTTTGGAAAGACCAAAACAAGGTAAAAGATCAAATTGGAATATTTAGAAGAATATAAAAAATCACAAATTTACTATATCTATAAGAAAAAAGATATATTTTAAAAGAACAAAAATAAATTCAAATTTATATAAATTATATAATATTAATGATTTAAAATTATTACTAGCCATTAAATAAATGATAAATATGTTTACTATTCTAAAAAAGCAACTCTTATAAAATATAAAAATTATTCCATAAATTAAGTATGTAATTATTAGCCAATTTGAATGCAACTTATATTTTATTATTTATTTTAAATTGAGAATGTAATGTCATACAAATAGAAAAATAAATATTATCGATCATGGGATAGATAAATTGTGAGCACATTTGCACCTCCATATCGAAGAACCATATGGTCCAGACACAAGAGTAGCATGGCAGGTTGTTGGACATTTCCTGCATTTATTTCTGCAAACCGGAGGATTTGACCCGATCAGCTTTTCAAAAAGCCTTCTTGACGAAACTATAGACACCATATCTTCTCCAATTCTCTCCTGAACATTCTGATCAAACATATCATTATTATTCAAAATGTTTAGTTTAATAGAACAATAATTATCATATTTTTTTTTTTATAATATATTAATTTTAATATGAAGTACATGATATCTCCTATTGTTATAATGACTAAATTATCATTTCTCATCATAAAATTATAAGGGTCCTGCAACTTAAGAATCAAAATTTACAAAATATCAAATTGCTTGAAAAGAAAATCAAAACGCATTGTTCGTTAACTATTTTAGGGAATTTTATGACTATGGACATCATTTTAAAACTCACATCGATGATTGACCCAATCAAAATTGTGTATGGTCGAATTAGGTGAGTATAAAGAGGCTAATAAAAAATACTTAATATGTAATAGATAGATAAAATATGACTAATATGCTATACCTGACGAATATTTATATTGGATGAGGCTGTAGTAATACCGAAGATCGCTGTGAAAATTGTGAGCAAGAAAAAAAAGACAACACAATAAAGCTTAATAGCGATTCTCATCTTCTCTATAAAAAATAAGAAAAACTCCTTTAAAGAACACCACTCATTATCAATATTATATATAGTTGTATTCACACACACATAGTAAATCTTTTTACTTTATTGTCAAATATAATAAAATAAAATAAAATAATTTATTCTAAATAATATCATTATATAGTCTACTTAGTAATATCATTATATAGTCTAATATAGTTGTATACATATGTTTTTATCATATTTAATAATAATACGAGTCAATCATTTTCCAAATTTGGTGTAGTTAATGCTATAATAAATGACAAAATGATCAAATTGACTAGTCTATTCACCTTTTTTTTGTCCGTATATATTTGCCTTTCTTTTTTATATGCACATATATTAAGAAAAAAAATTATCTTTAAATATACATTTATTTTCATATTGTAATATATTTGTTATCTTTTTTAAATAAACATCTAATTAATATTTTAATTGCATTGAAGAATGATAAGTCCAAATTAAATTTATACACATATTATATTATACACGTAAATTTCATAACTACAATGAAATTGATAGCTAAAACTATATTGATATAAAAATGCTCAAATTTAAATTCAAAATTCTCAATTTTTCCACATTAAAGTATATAAGTCTAATCACAAGGCTACTTAATAAAAATAAACATTAGAAATAAATTAACTACATACCATAATCTATTTGAACCGTGATCCAAGATGGAGAAATTTTGTTGTTATTAACAAAAATTATAGTGTAGTCATCATATGGTAACAAAGGTATCTCAACTATGTTTAGAACCCCAGTCAAACTACCTATTATTTGCAAAACCTCAATAAATATATTAACAATAAGATAAAAAATAGTACATCTTGGGAGACTAGACCAAAACCCAAGAGAAACATTCTAATGTATAATTCTCTCGTTAAAAACCTTACTTAAAAAAGTTAAAAAGATAAAACCAAAATGAAAAAAAAAAAGTGTGCATCAAAATGAAAAAGGAACTATTGGAAAGCAATCTAAATAAAGCAAAAGAGAATGTCACATTAGTTAAAACGATAATCATGTGTCTGCTATGAACAAAGAGCTCTCTATTGCAAGAATGGATGGTGTCCCACCAAACAAAATCTAGATTAAGAAACCCTAACTCAACAATTTTATAAGCACGATTGTTGCCAACTCCATGCAATATAGCCACCTATTTCTTTAAATCCAAGGAACAATGTCACGAGACTTAACAGTCAAGGTGACCAATTAAGAATCTAACTCACGACAAATAGAGGACCACAATTTTCTATGGCAATCCCTATGAAATAGGAATTAATTTATTTTATTAATTATATTTATCAATTTGTCTCTAGAATAAGTTACACAAATCAAAAATTGATTTGTTGTTTTTAATTGTAATTATCTGTTGTAATTATCTGTATAGACTATAATCTCTATTTATACAATGAATAACAATGAGAAATGCATCAAACCATTTTTACTGGGTATCAGCTTGTTACGATCCTAAATTTCTTGGAGTTTCGGTTTTCGAAATCCCTTTTTGCTTTCTTGCTTGTGGTTTCTTGGTCTCGTTTGTCTTTGTTCACAACTCTTGCTTGCAATCTGATTCTCCTTGGTCGCAATTGAATTTGCTTCAATTTGTGATTATGTGATCGAGTTTGTTCATTGTCGAATTTGTTCACTTGCGTTTCTGATTTGTGCTTTGATTTTGGCTCGTGATCGTATCTGTTCACTTATTCCTGTTCGCAAGTCTAATTTTGTGCACATGTTAGGTTCCAACCTCTATTCACTAGTGCAAGTTATGATTCTGTTCATGTATTGCTGTCACCTCCATTTTGTTGTTGGTTGCAACAATATTGGTTTTCATGGCTTTGGAAAAAGAAAGAGATCATTTTTGTGTTCGCTTCACTAGCAAGAACTACGCTACTTGGGAATTTCAATTCAAGATGTATGTCAAATGGAAAGGATTATGGAGTCACTTGGATGGGGTTTCGAAGGCACCAACAAAGATAGTTGCTTTAGACGCGTGGGAAATCAAAGATGCTCAAATTATTTCTTGGATTCTCAATACTATTGATCCTCAAATGATCAATAATTTGCGCTCTTTCTCAACTGCCCAAGAAATGCAGAATTATTTGAAGCGTATTTACCACCAGGACAATACAATGAAGCGTTTTCAGTTGGAGCTAGAGATAGCCAATTACAAACAGGGTACTTTGTCTGTTTATGAATACTATTATGGTTTTTTAAATTTGTGGACAAAACACTCTACCATTATACATGCTATTGTTCCCAAGATTTCTCTCGCGGATGTCCAAGTTGTGTACAATAGCAGTAGGAGGGATCAATATCTCATGAAGCTTCGCCCAAAATTTAAGGCTGTTAGAGGTGCTTTACTGAATAGGAGTCTTGTTCCTTCTTTGGATACATGTGTTGGCGAACTTCTCAGGGAGGAGCAACGTATCCTTACTCAAGGAACCATGTCTCATGATGTTTTTTGTTTCTAACCTATGATGGTTGCATATGTTGCTCAGAGTAGAGATAAAGGTCGTGATATGCGACATGTCCAATGCTTCTCATGCAACCAATTTGGACATGTTGCTCGTAGTTGCAGTAAGAAGATTTGTAATTACTGCAAACAACAGGGTCATCTCATCTCTGACTATCCCACATGTCTCCCACGACCCACACAATTGTTCGGTGCTGGAATTCCATTCCACGATAAGACCTGTATTTGGTCCTTCTTCCAGTGGTGCATCTGAGGGCAATACCATTCAGTCTGAAATGGTACTTTCTGCCTTTTCAGCCTTGGGAATTTCGGGTAAGTCTTCTGATGTTTCTAATCCATGGTTTCTTGGTTCTGGTGCATCGAATCACATGACAACAGGTTCGTTTGCTTATTTGCACAATTTAGATTCTTATCACGACAATCAGAAAATTCAAATTGCTGATGGTAATACCCTCCCATTACGAATGTTGGTGACATCAACTCTAATTTTCGGAATGTGCTTGTACCACTCGACCTTGCTTCCAATTTATTGTTTGTTGGTCAATTGGTGGATAACAATTGTAATGTTAATTTTTCTCGGTCTGATTGTCTTGTACAGAAGTAAGTGTTGGGGAAGGTGATCATAAAGGGCCTAAAGTAGGAAGATTATTCTCACTCTAATTTATTATCAGTCATTTATCTCTTACTTGCAATAATGTTTTGAGTTGTCATGAGGATTGACATTAGAAAAGTGGATCATCCAAACTCTATTGTTTTGTCTTATTTTCTTAAAACTGGTTTGTTGAAAAATAAACATGTTGTTTTTACTATATCTGTTTCATGATCTGTTTGCAAATTAGATAAAAGCAAAACACTTCCTTTTCCCCCTGGTGCTCATTGTGCCTCCACTTGTTTTGATATGATTCATATTGATGTGCGGGGTATGTCTCATATCGCTTCCCATGCTCACTATAAATATTTTGTCACATTTATTGATGATTATAGTCGTTTTACTTGGATATATTTTCTCCAAACTAAATATGAAATGTTTTCTATGTTTAAGAATTTTTGACACATGTTGAAAATTATTTTGAAATAACTATTAAAAATTTTCAATATGACTTTGGTGGTGAATATATGTCTCATTATTTTCAGGAGTACCTTCAACAAAAAGGCATTTTGTCTCAACGTTCCACATGTTTTCCCCCCACCCCCCCCCCCCCCCAACAAAATAGGATGGCAGAACGTAAAAATCATCATTTGCTTGATGTGACATGCACCTTACTTCTCCAAGCTTCCGTACCTACTAGGTTTTGGATAGATGTTCTATCCACGTCAGTTTTTTATTTTTTTATTTTTTTTTATTTTTATCAATCGCCTTCCTTCTATGATTATTGATCTTGATTCTCTTTTCTTTCGTATTTAAAAAAATCTCCCTAATTATAGTGCTTTACATACTTTTGGATGTGTATGTTTTGTTCACCTACCTCTGTTTGAAAGGCATTAGCTTGGAGCACAATCTATTCAATGTGCATTTATGGAGTATAGTCAATCTATAAGGTTTTGTGTGTTGTAATGTTTCTAACCATCGTTTCTTCATTTCTAGGAATGTGACATTTTTTTATAATCAATTTATGTTTTCTTGCCTTACTCCTTCCATGAATGATTTTGCTATGCTTCCAAACTTTTTTATTATGCACCAATCTATAGAACTTTTTAAATCAGACAATGTATGTGTTAGAAAACACAAACAGTAGGTTCTCATCCTTCTTCCTGATACTGATCTGCCACATGATCCTATAGCTGTTGCACCACGACGTTCTAGTAGAGCATCTCGAGCACCTGATAAATATTCACCAGACATGTATAATTCCTCACATAATTCTCTATCTGCCTCTCTCTCTAGCATCTCAATTCCTACTTGCTACTCACAGGATGTTAAAGATGTGCGATGGATAAAAGTAATGAATGAGGAACTTCAGGAAATTGGTTATGACGAGACATTTACACCCGTTGCCAAAATCACAATTGTTCGAACTGTGCTCTTTATAGCTGCTTCTAATGGGTGGACTCTTCATCGAATAGATGTGAAGAATGCATTTCTTCACGGTATCTGATTGAAGCTATTTATATGACTCCTTCTTAGGGCCTATTCTCTTCATCTAAGGGTGTGTGCAAACTCAAACAATTGAGAGCCTCATTCCATATGAAAGACCTCGGTAATTTGCATTTTATTCTTGGCCTTGAGGTTCATTACACCTCCAAGGGTATATTTCTCCATTAGCATAAGTATGCCATAGACTTGATTTCTATGGTCGGCCTCCAATCAGCTAACCCGGTGGATACTCCTCTTGAAGTTAATGTTAAATACCATTGTGATGAGGGTGACCTTTTGATCGATCCTATATTGTATTGGCAGTGGAACTGACATGTCGGTTGTTGTCCAACAGGTAAGTCAGTTCATGCACTCTCCTCGTCATCTTAACTTAGCAGTTTTCCGTCGTATAATTCGCTACTTCAGTGGTACCTCTCATCGGGGTTTGTTCTTTTCTATTAGGACACCTCCTACATTTCTTGCTCACAGTGATGCAGATTGGGTCTGGTGTCTTGACACTCGACGCTCTGTCACCGGTAGATGCATGTTTCTTGGTTCTTCGTTGATTTCATGGAGAAGTAAGAAGCAATCACGAGTCTCTAAATCCTCTATTGAATCCGAGTATCGTGTCATGTCTATTGCTTGTTCTGAAATAATTTGGCTTCGTGATCTTTTGTCTAAAATTGGGTTTCCTCGAACAGAGACAACATCTCTCTATGCTGACAATACAAGTGTCATTCAAATTGTTGTCAATCCTATTTTTCATGAGCGCACAGAGCACATTGAAATAAATTTTCATTTTAATAGGGAGGTCTATGATAATCATGTTATTTCACTTCCTTATGTCAACACTCAATTGCAGATTGCAGATATTCTTACCAAAGTTGTTCCTCGTCTGTGTCATCAGTTTCTTGTTAACAAATTGATGCTACTTGACCAACTGCATCAATTTGAGAGGGGATGTGAATCAGAAATTGATTTATCTCATTAATTATATTTATCAATTTGTCCCTAGAATAAGTTACACAAATCAGAAATTGATTTGTTCTCATTAATTGTAATTATTTGTTGTAATTACCTGTATAGACTATAATCTCTATTTATACGAGGAATAACAATGAGAAAGGCATCAAGCAATTTTTACTGACAATCTCAATGGTGAACATGGCCCTTTGGAGCTCAACAAGAATTGAGTTAAAATACTCAAGAGTAAACCAAACCAAGAGTTGTTGCAGTACTATCTTTAAATATCCCCCACAAGCAGCATGCTTATAGCCTCCTTTAATAGTGTCTTGAGTATTACTTTTCACCAAAAAGGCCACAGGAGGACGCCAAACTCATGCATTGATCAAAATGCAGTCCCTTTAGAGTAGTTTCTAGATAAATGAGTATTGGAGCATATTTGATTGATTGTGCAGACTGGCAAGTAATCAACTTGTTGTCAAACATCAACTTATTATGACAAAACCATAAGGTGTTAACAACATTAAAACAAACAACCACAATGACAATGAGACATTGAAATGACCATGGCTTCATGCAAATATCCATTACATAAAAAATACAAGGACCATTGATTGGCATAATGAAGGGAAATGCTAACTAGTTTTGAAGCTTATTGGAAAACTCACAATCAAAGAAGAGGTGTTGGTTGGACACATCTGACATGTTGTACAAGATGCACTAAGAGACAATGAAATATAGGAACTCTGGATCAATTTGGCCCAAGAAACTCATTACCAGGAGGCTTATAAAATAGTTAGGCATCATGAAAATGGAAAATTCCATTTTTGGAGTGCCTCCAAATCATCTGATCCTCACAGGGAAAAGTGGTGATGTGAACATCTTGCAGGAGCTAGATAATAGTAGGAAAATTTAGCAAGATGGAATCCATGATATAGCATTTGAGATTATGATAAGTCCAACAACTTAGAGTTTGGAAGCCAAATATAATTCCAAAAGTTAATTTTGTTACCTTACCCAATTAACTAGTGGAAATTGCCCTTTAATATGTGAATCTTAGAAATAATGCCCTTCCATATAGATGAGTCAATGTGGTAGAAGATATGGCCACTAGCTCTCATGAATCTAGCATACAAAAGCATAACACATTGGTTGTGAAGGATGAACAAGTACTAACAAAGTTTAAGAGATGAATCATGTTGGGTGGGCTCACTCCCCAAGTGGAACCCACCAATTTTACTAGTATTATTATTATTATTATTATTATTATTATTATTATTATTATTATTATTATTATTATTGAAATAAAAATAAAAAGAAAAAAAAGATTTTAATGGGCTTGGCCCACTTGAAGTTAATAAAAATGATTTAGAAATCCCTAAGAAGATACACAGAAAGACAATGGAAGAAGAACGGTTGCCAGAGAAGAAAAATAAGGGTTTGGTTCCAGTGGTGGTAACAGGTGTGTAGCAAACTTGCTCCGTTTGATCTACAAATTTAGTATGTTATTCCTACCACTGAGTTTGTTATTTTAATATATAATTTGAGTAGTTTTATCTTCTCTGAGAGTTACTTTGGCATACCCACTTTAGTGGAAGGTTGTTATAAGGTTGT
>NC_021165.2:52931167-52933126 GCF_000331145.2 Cicer arietinum
AGAGCAAAAAATTTCAATTAAGTAAATAAATTAAATTCAATAGTGAATTGGCAATCCCCGGCAACGGCGCCAAAAACTTGATAGCGTTTCAGCAAGTGTACTGAATCGTTGCAAGTAATAATAAAACGGTAGTACCGAGTGTCGAACTCAAGGATTGCGTTTTACTATTGAATTATATTTGATTACTAGAATTGAACAAAAAGGTTCCCAAGTTGATTGAAATAATGTTTGAAATTAACAACAATAATAAAATTGATCTTTTATAATGAGAAAAATGTCAGGGATGAGTTTCACTTCGAATCCAACCTTGGTGTCTAATTTGATCCTAGTTATTGAATTCCTTTATTGAATTATTACCGAATTCTCTTTATTATTCTTGCCCTAATGTCTTAGTGACAGAACCTTTAATTCCAAAGTAACCCCTAATTCCTTAGTAGATTTAAGATTAGAATTAAGCATTACCGTATAGAAATTCTCTTGTAAATTATTGCTTTGCAAATAATTTAATTGGTTTCATGACCTGCACCTATGTCTAGACTACAAATTCATGAATTTCTCATCTCAAGCATTCGTAAAGTCCACTTCCGTTTCAAAATACAAATCGTAGAACATTTTAATGTTGATCAAGCAATAAATAGCATTAAGCGCAGAGATGAGAAAAATAATTCAATAAACTCATTCATATAAATAGAAATCAAATCATAAAAATGAGGGTTTCATCTTGTTACATTCATCCCTAACAAATAGGGTTTAGTTACTCATGACAGAGATAAAAGAGATAGAGATTAGAGAAGAATTACAAGAAGGATTCATGAATGATTCTTGATAAAACTGCTCCAATGGCGTTAGAAACGGCCGTCTTTGAGTTTCTATGCTAGGGCACAAGTCTCCCAAGTTCACAAGAGTCAAAAAGATCCATAAAACAGTAAAAATCTGCGTTTTTATGGTTGCTGGTGCGCGTCGCGTGCCCCAGGCGCGCGTTGACAGAACTGGAACACGAGAAATGCGCTCCAGGCGTGCAGGGCGCGCGTTGACAGAACTGAAACACGAGAAATGCGCCCCAGGCGCGCAGGGCGTGCTCCAGGCGCACAACATCTGCTGTCTGATGTATTTTGCATTTTTCGCATCTTTGGCGTCTGAATTTGGTCCCAGTGTCTTCATGAACGTTGTAGATATGGAGCTTAGCTTTTATTAGCACTTGGAGTGACACTAATTGGACATCTAGAACACCAGATATGGCTGAAATACTCCACATATATCATGTTGATTTTTCACCAAAATTCAGCACTGCACTAAAACAAAACGCAATGTAAAATTACGACAAACTCCTACTTAATCAATGAAATAAAAACAAAAATCATTTTATTAACTCAAAGAACAAAAATCAACAAAATGTATCAAATAAATCCTTAATTTAACTGATGATTGAGGATAAATAAGACTAAAACAGTGGGAAAATAAGCATATGATGAAGAGTCATCACAACCCCAAACTTAATCTATTGCTTGTCCCCAAGCAACAATTAATTTCATATTTGGTCATGTTAAATGCACACTTAAATTCAATTTCTCAAATTACATCAAACTCAAATTTCAAAGTTCTTGCTACTGCAAAACATTCATCATGCTCTATGGTTGTTTTCAAAAATACAGACGACAAGATTTGTACACCTTGGCATTCATTCATCAAATTCAACTCTCTCTTCACACAATCTCACCAAAATTTCTCTCAAGTGTTTAGAAAGGTTTATGAATTTATCACTCAAATCCTAGAACATGCATCACACTACCATAGGCTTGAAAAAATTCTAGTTAGCAATCACAATGCAGTAAACACATACATTTTTGGAGGACTTTCGGGTTGTAATGGGGCTTAGGTAAGGGTAGGACATTTTAGGATAGTAGGCTTTACCACTTGGAGTTAGGCACACATTTCCAGATTATTCTACCTTTTTTTTTT
>NC_021165.2:52935028-52936978 GCF_000331145.2 Cicer arietinum
TGTTAATTTCGGTTGGTGACCCTTTACAACTATTGTGGAAATCTGGGCTTTGCCCTCAGATGAGAGCCAGGACGATCCTACTGGTTCGTACGCTAAGATGGGAATGTAGATGGGATTGCTTGACTGGAGTTATGTTAGGAGGATCTCACGGGGCGCGTGGAGATCACTGAGGGTGTATAGCTATAGTTTTTTTTTTAAGAATGATCAGATTAGGATGACATAGAGGGAACATATGTTTTTTTTGGATTACGTTATTTTGAACTGGAAAATTGTACCTTTACTAATATTGTCAGTATGACATGTTATTTTCGATGGGTTACATGTACCAATTTTTGATGTGTAAATACTTTGGATTCATATTTTGAGAAACTTTTCCGCTGCTTGTAAATCATAATGACTCAATTATTTATCCAAAGATATTTCCTTATTTGTTTTCTCTGATTTATTTTAATTTCTTTTTTTAAAAAATATTTACACCCTGGCTTTGAAAATCGGGGTGTTACAGATTGTGGGATCCGGTTGACATGAAAATTATCAGAAGCAGAGATGTGATATTTCTTGAAGATCAGACTATTGAAGATTTTGATAAAACTGAAAAACATAAACCAAATTCCAGAAGTTACATTGAAAATGTTGCACCTAAGCCCCCTGCATAAACCTTTGTTGATGGGGGAGATATACAGGTAGATAATGAGAATGTAACTGATGATCATGTGCCTCACCATGATGAGCATGTTCCAGTTGAGCCACCAGCCGAGTTTGAGTTGAGAAGATCTACTAGAGAACGTCAACCTTCTCAAAGATATCCTCCACATGAGTATGTGATGATCACTGATAGTGGAGAGCTAGAGTATTATCAAGAAGCTATTACAAATGTTGATAAAGAAAAGTGGTTAAAGGCCATGCAAGAAAAGATGAATTCCTTGCATGAGAATCACACATTTGATTTGGTAAAGTTGCCTAATGGTAGAAAAGCACTCAAGAACAAATGGGTATACAAGATAAAGACAGAAGAGAATAGTTCTCAACCAAGATACAAAGCAAGATTGGTTGTGAAAGGTTTTAATTAGAGAAAAGGTATTGACTTTGATGAAATCTTTTCACCTGTGGTGAAGATGTCCTCTATCCGAGTTGTGCTTGGGTTAGCAGCTAGTTTGAACCTAGAAGTTGAACAACTTGATGTGAAAACTGCATTCCTTCATGGTGATTTGGAGGAAGAGATCTATATGGAGCAACCAAAGGGTTTCGAAGTCAAAGGTAAAGAGCATCTTGTGTGTATATTGAAGGAAAGCTTGTATGGGCTCAAGCAAGCACCTCGACAATGGTACATGAAATTTGATTATTTCATGGAGAAACATGGGTATGGTAAAACTACTTCTGACCATTGTGTGTTTGTCAAGAAATTCTCTAATGGTGATTATATTATTCTCTTGTTATATGTGGATGACATGTTTATTGTTGGTCATGACACTAAGAAGATTCAATCTTTAAAGAAAGATTTGAACAAGTCTTTTGCAATGAAAGACTTAGGTCCTGCAAAGCAAATTCTGGGTATGAGAATTACTCGTGACAGGAAGAATAATAATTTGTGGTTGTCTCAACAGAATTATATTGAGAAGGTGTTAGAGAGGTTTAACATGAGCAATTGCAAACCTATTAGTACTCCACTTGCTACTCATTTTAAATTGAATTCTGATAAATGTCCTACAAGTGAGAAAGACAAAGAAGAGATGAAGAAGGTTCCTTATGCATCCGCAGTTGGTAGTTTGATGTATGCTATGGTATGCACAAGGCCAGATATTGCTCATGCAGTTGGAGTTGTTAGTCGATTTCTCTCTAATCCTGGTAAAGATCATTGGCAAGCAGTGAAGTGGATTCTCAGATACCTCAGAGGCACTTCCAAAGTGTGTTTATGCTATGGAAGTAATGAACCTGTGTTGGATGGCTACA
>NC_021165.2:52937509-52972513 GCF_000331145.2 Cicer arietinum
ACAACGGAAGAAGAACGGTTGCCAGAGAAGAAAAATAAGGGTTTGGTTCCAATGGTGGTAACAGGTGTGTAGAAAACTTGCTCCGTTTGATCTACAAATTTAGTATATTATTCCTACCACTGAGTTTGTTATTTTAATATATAATTTGAGTAGTTTTATCTTCTCTGAGAGTTACTTTGGCATACCCACTTTAGTGGAAGGTTGTTATAAGGTTGTTATAGGGTTGTTATTGTTGATTGATATTCCCTATTGTTATTAGGAAGCCTCTTGGTGTACCCATTAATTATTATAGTGGAAGTTTTACTGGATTAGGTCCCGTGGTTTTTATTCTCTCAATTTGAGGGAAGTTTTCCACGTTAAAAATTGCGTTTGTCTCATATTTAATTTTCTGCCAATTATTATTGCTCTTGGAATTGTATTTTCTGTTTGGCCATTTATCTGCATAGGTGAGGGGAAAAATATTCCGCATAATTGAGATAATTATCTCTAATTATCTCTGGTTTTTCCCAACAATATGGTTCAATTAATCATATTTTTGCACACTCCTAATTGCATTGAAAGTATCATGCCACAAACTAACTAATATTTTTGAAAAAGGAAAGCTCCAAAGACATTAGACCAGAAGCTCCATTAGAATTCATAGCAAAAACAATTTCTTAACTTCATTAAAATTAAGAATTCTACTCAACATATGATTAATGGAATGATATACAAAAGAAATAGTTAGAGCACAAGTCATCAGTTCTTAGAGCTGAAATACTTCTAGTAGCATATTTGATTTTGGCCATCTTGTTAAAATAGGAAGTATTTCTTCCCTTTCATTAAACCACTTGGAGTTGGCTTTCTAATGTATAAACTCCTCACTTTTAAGAGCATGATCCAATTCAATCTCAACCAATTTCTCTTACTCAAGCAGATCATCAATAGTCCCAATATTAAACGTTTGATGTTGAGTATCATCCAGCTTAGCAGTGGCAGACTTAACTCTCATATAGACTAGACATTACCAAACACAACTTTACTTTAGTCTTTCAACCTCAATTTCAACGCTTTAAGTTTTTCGATAGAATGGATACTGGGAAGTCGGTATGTAGCAGTCTGACTCCTCTAATTGGCTTTGTACTTACCAACTTAAATTATAAAAAAGGCGCTTTTGTTGTAACAACTCAACCTCTTTGAGACTTTCACCGACACTATTACTCACAATCTTATTGCTTCCCCATTTCCCACCATTTGACATTAGTGAGTTTTTTCCTTATGTGGAAATTGAATCCGACACCTAGAATTAAGCTACTAACTCAATTAGTAGTGGTAATGAAGGAAAGACTAGTTCAATTGGTAGTGATATTGAAATAACGGTGATACTTATTTGTTATGTACCAGGTCACTAAGGCCTTTTATAAAAAGGAGTTTTATTGCAACAATCCGACTCCTCTAACCCGACACCGTTATTCATGAGCTTCTCGCACCCTCATTTCTCACTGCCAATTGACTAAATAAAACATTAAAGTTAAGTTCGTGTAACCACTTTTTAGTACAAATGAATCCATTTATATTACTCACGTACCTTAACTAAATGTACTACAAATACATATACAGAAGCAATTAAGTTAAAATAAAACAAATTAAATCCTAAATATAAGACTATGGTTGTCATCTTATTTCATTCATTCTCTTGAACGATTGATATATGATATGTTCTTTTTGATATTCTTTCATTATTAAGTAGATATTTATGCACTTTGATTTTGTGAATGGCTTCTTGCCGGTTCACTTATGCAATTCATGTTCCTTAAATAAAGCTCAAGTGCAATCATTAGTAGATCACTATTCATAAAACTTAATCATTTATTTCATAAGGTTTGTTGTCATTAAAACATATTGACGTAACAATGTCAATCACAAAAAGAGAAAATTTGAATTGTGATCCTTTTAAAATTTTGATTCATGTGCTTAATTTAAATTAGCTCAAGATCTATTTTGGTTGAAACAAAATGTCGAGAATATTTGGGATATGTTAGAAGTAAATAAAACAAATTAATTTATAATGAAGTGTGATTTGTGTGTGCAAATAATTAAAGATAAGGAATAGAAAGATCACACACAAAAACTATACTGGTTCACCCAACTCGGACTAGTCTAGTCCTCACAACCGTGATATTTTCATTATGTGCTTCAGAATCAGAATGTTCTCCTTCACACATTTTCTTTTGATCAAACCTTCATCAATTACATTCTTCACCTTTCAACCTGGAAATGATTTTTACAATCAACTTTCAGCCTTGAAAGGATTTTTATAAAACGCACTCAATCTAACATAAAAGACATACTTGAGTTACAAATTATGTGTATGATAAAAGTGTTTGAGATCTTGAAACTTCTCAACACTTGTTTGAGATAAATAATGACAGACCCAGTAAATGGTGATCTACAAATATAGTGAAGAGAACTGGAGTTTGCTTGAAGAGTTGTTTACTTGTTATTACTTGAACAAGTGTTGGTAGATTTATAAATTGAACTCTTGATATTTCCCTTGCCTTGAGGTTCCTTTTACAGGCTTCTTGAAGGTTTGTGTTAGCTCATATAGCCGTTGGAAGACAAGTTGTTAAGTCTATAAATTAATAGGCATGTGATGTAAATAAACCAAGAATGTTCCTGCTTGATTATCAAAACGTTCGTCGTTTCTGTTTTGGGCAACTGCTTGTATTTGTCATTTTTGACAGCTATTTGTAAATCATGTTATTTTGTACATGTGTCAATGATGCAGTGCCTCATTTGTCCAAGATGTACTTGCTTATATAGGCCATCAATTTTGAAGGTTAATCTTGCAATTTACTTTTTGTGCATTGCTTTGACTTTGTTGATTCTTTTGACGAATCTGCCAAAAATGATCATGAGTAGATTATTAAATTCCTCTATAATGAATTTTGATAATTTTTAGTGTAGATAGATGTACTTTCGTAATCCAGATCCATCTTAAACTACAACAAATTTTTGTTCTTTGTAAACCAAAATGTTCTTGGATTAAAGTTGTGAAAACTTGAACGATCTTCGTTTTTGTTTTGAGTGATTTGTTGGATTTTGAACTTATGGTACCTGTTGCGTGTCAAGTTTGTTTGTTATGTATGCGTCAGTGATGCAGTGACTTTATCATTTCTATACAGGCTGTACTTACTTATCTTAGCCATCGATCTAGAGGTTGATCTTGTTATTTATTCTTGATATTTTGCTTTGCTTTTTGTTGATCGAATCTATATAAAGCAATCTTATTGTATACTTATGTTCTTTTGTTTTGAAGACTGATTTATTTGTAATGAAGGTTGATATATTTTCGCATCCTAGAACGATCTTGATTATTGAAATCTTTGTCCTTTAGCAAACTAGAGTGTTCTTGGAATGATCATTATTGAATGTAGTGAAAATAAGAATGATCTTGTAATAACCTAAAATGATCTTCTGACAAATCAGAATGATCTTGTAATAAACCAAAATGATCATTTGTTAAACCCGAATGATCTTCGTTGTTGTTTTGAGAAGTGGTGAACTTAAGAATATTGGACAACAGTTTTGAAGTCATACTTTGCTCTATCACGTGTACAGACTGCTCAGAGGTGCAGTTGCAGTGTCCAATCAAAATTGTCAAGGTTGTACTTACTGTTTGATAATATGGAGAATGATCTTGCTTGTTTAATTTTGATGCATAGATTTTGTGTAACGCCCCAAATTTTTGATCCAAAAATTACTTAAAAATATTTATTTTCTTTTAGAAACAACTATAATTATTTTTTCTTAGAAGTAGTTTATTATGTAATAATTTGAAGATGCGTCAGAAAATGACTTGATATATTTTTTTTTTGTAAAAGAATGTAATGCAATTTACTAAAATATTATTTATTCATTTATTTGCAAATTAATATTCCAGTTATTAGATCAATATTCATTTATGCTCCAAAATAAAATAAATTATCTTTAAGTGAATTCAAAAGAAAGGTTGATTGAAATTAATGACATTCAATTATTTACTAGTAAATGAAATCTCACTTTCACATTTTTATTAAAAGTTAATGATAAAGAGTAAATAACTTTACAACGTACTACACAAAATTTAGTAATACAAAACATTATTTTTTAAGTAAAAGTCTCATTTTCCCACGTGCGTGCACCAATCAAAGATCATTCATTCAACTCTTTGAGATCATTAGTACCTAAATGTTGGTGTAAGGGGTCAGTTCACCCCACAACAAAAATTAAACCAAATAATAAATTAACAACCATAAAATATGAATATAAAATCTTTTCGTCATAAAAGGTTTAAAGAAATTGATTCTTTAATAGTTCTCAAAGATGTATCAAAAGTCATAAAATGTATGTAAATAAATCAAGTAGCAACCGTAGGGCAAATAATTAGATCAAAATAAAAATAACAATAAAATCTATGCAAGTTATGCATGCTCCTAAATATATATGATCCGCATATAACCAGCCACACAAACGTCCACACAGAAGTCACCCATACCAATGGGAAAACATTAAACCAGCCACACAGGCGTCCACAAAGATGCATATGATATGTCATGAAATGATAATGATGCTCAAAATGTACATGTCACCACTCACTTAAATAATCACACAAATCATCAGCCACTTAGGCAACCACAAAGATAACAATATTTATAACACAAATCACTAGCCACTTAGGCAACCACAAAGATAATAATATTTAAAACACAAATCACCAGCCACCTAGGCAACCACAAGATAATGATATTTAAAACACAAGTCATCAGCCACTTAGGCAACCACAAAGATAACAATATTTAAAACACAAATCACCAGCCACTTAGGCAATCACAAAGATAAAATATTTTAGATTAAATTTTTTTAATCACATAAGACATCAAATTTATATTCTCATGGATGTTCATAGTTATAGCTCAATAACTTCAACACATCAAATATGCACGTGAACAAATATCTCAAAATCACCACTTTCATTTTAATAATCAATAAGATTTGATTTGACTACATGTTATTGAGAACCATTAAAACTCGTATCACCAAGAATACAATAACAATATAAATTTCATTCCTTTCACTATAAAGTTTTCAACATTCTAAAAATGGACTATTCGTTAATGCCTTCAATAATCAATTTTCTCATATTATTAAAATTAAAGAGATATAAAACTTTCATCAATTTTCTCAAGACACATATATTGTTCATAAAAGTCAAGTTTTAAATTTAGAATACTCAAAAGTCAACACTCAAAATCAAATACATCATAATAAATATATTACTAACTATATCATTATAAAAATTATAACTTTATAATTAAATACTCTAAAACACGTAAAACACTAAACATTTCCACTACAAACATATTTATCAAGATATAATAATAAAAATATAACTCTATAATTAATTTCATCAAGATAGATGTATTAAAAAAAACAATCAAAGCATTATAATTAATTTCTTTACAAAGAAAATAAAATCAACATTTTTCTTTTAAGACATCCATACATCATATCAATATCTTACCAATTACTAATTTAATATCTAGCCTAACTCAGCATGGGGAAAATCCCTTACATTGGACGCTTTCCTTCCACGTAACACTATATAGCGCTCGAAAAATCTCATAAAGATGAAGGAACAAAAGCTTAGAGCTTCCACAAGAAAGAGAGGTAATATGTGGGTGGTTGTTTGACTGACTTGAAAAAATATTTGGGATAAAGAAAATATAATGTTTCGAATGAAGACGTGAAGCTGATTAGAGAAAGAGAGTAATTTTTCTCATTGAGGTTAATTGCACACATCAACAATGTATTCAATTGGAATAATATCATTCAATGACCAACTGTTATGAATTAATTGACATTCATGTATTTATTCTTGCTTGTTACACATTTGAGTGGATGTAAAGTAGAAAACACACGGTTTTATAGTTAAATGCTATTAACAATAAAATATAGTGTGAATGATTAAATTTTGACCAAAATTGACTTGGTCATTCTTCACTCTAAAAAAATACTCTTACGAGTTTTAATTAATTACTAACAAAACCCCAACAATTAATTAATTAATATAAATATACTTTATCAAATAATTAAAATTAAAGGAGCAATTATCTTACTATTGTCACGCTAAATTAATTAAATAAAATATATATTTGGTCTCCTTGGTTAAATAATTAAAATTAAAGGAGCAATTCACTACTTCTATTATCTCCTTGGTTAAATACTTATTTGGTCTAAAATAAAACTAATAAATGATATAACTTCTATAAATTATAATTTAATTAAATAATTCAACTAATGTTTTCATCAACTAAAATAAATCAAGTAAGACAAAAATATCATTGCAGGTCACGTATAAAAAATAAAGTCAACGTATCTAACGCATCAATTTCATGATTATCGAAAATAATCAAATAAATAAAATACACAGTTGTCCACGTAGGAAATAATTATGCCATAAACCGTTGTAATGCAATTGTCACACCAAAACAATTAAATAAAAATAAAGATTATAATTATTCAAGTAAAATAGGGAGTTGTAAATTTTAATTTAATTTCTTTACAGGTAGAATAAATTATTAATTAAATAATAAATTACAAAAATTACTAAAAGACACATATATAATATATATGAAAATATTGGGGTGTTACATTTTGCCTTTTTGGAATGAATCTTTCTAAAGCGATCTTGTATTTATCTGGTAACTTTGTAAAAGATTGTTTGTTTGGAAATTAGAGTTGATCTTGATCTTATTTCCTTCTTAAGAACAGGAACATCTTGGGTTTGAAGAAACTCAAGGCTTTGAAGAATGATCTTCGTTTTTCCATAATTTTATCAGAATGTTCTTCGTTTATTTGAATTTAGTTAAGACACGATTTGCTTTGATTTAAAGCATGGTGTGATCATTGATTGTTGTATAAATGTATTTGATCACCTTCTTCATGAGGATGTTATCTTGAAGATGTAATAATAATTTGGCTTAATTGCAGTTTTGGTCCCCCTATTTTAGCTGAATCGCGAAAGTAGTCCCTCCATTTTGTTTCTCCCCAGTTTTGGTCCCCCAAACAGAATTTTAGTCCAAAACTTGATAAAATTTTATTTTTTAAAGCCGTACTACACCACTTATGGTCATATATTTCAGGTACAATTGTTGCAGATGAGATCTTGAGGTATTGTGTTACTTAAATAAATGCAAAAAAAAAATGAAATTTCATCAAGTTTTGGACCAAAGTTCTGCTTGGGGGACCAAAACTGGGGAGAAACAAAATGGGGGGACTACTTTCGCGATTCAGTTAAAATAGGGGGACCAAAACTGCAATTAAGCCTAATAATTTTCTTGAATGATGATATGTGATATATTCTTTTTGAGATTCTTTCATTATTGAGTGGATACTTATGCACTTTGATGATGCAAATGACTTCTTACTTGTTCACTTATGCAATTCATGTTCCTTTATAAAACTCAAGTGCAATCATTAGTAGACCATCATTCATAAAACTTAATAATTTATTTTATAAGGTTTGTTGTCATTAAAACATACATCAAAAAGTTTTTTTTACCTCAACACATATATCAAAAAGGTTTTTACCTCAACAATTGTAGGCTCGGGATAAATGGAGGTCATAAAACCAAATGAATTATTTGCATAGGCAATAGTTTAATAAGAGAATTCTTGTACTATAAAGCTTGATTTTAATCTTAATTCCACTAAGAAATTAGGGGTTACTTTGGAATTAAATGTTGTGTTACTAAAAAATTAGGGCAAGAATAACAAAGAGAATTCAATAATAATGAAATAAAGGAGTTTAGTATATAGGGATAAATTAGAAACTAAGGTTGGATTTGAAGTGAAACTCACCCTTGACATTTTTTTTAGTATAAAAGTTCAATAATATTACTCTTGTTAGTTTAAAAAATTATTTCAATCAATTCAAAAAAAATTTGTTCAATTTTAGTAATTAAACATAATTCGATAGTAAAACACAATTCTTGAGTTCAACACTCGATACTACTGTTTTATTATTACTTGCAACGATTCAATATACTTACTGAAACACTATAAATAAGACATACTTAGAAGTAATTAAATATAATTATATGCGCACATAACATTAGTCAAATGCATAGGGAAAAATCACATTAATTACCAGTGTGTAAAAATGCCTAAAATCTTATTCCTTAAAATACTTACACTAAAATATTTGTACTTTTAAAAATACAACTAAAATAATTCAATATAATATTTATAATTTATATTACTTATTAAATTAGATATGTATAAAACTACCATACCATAACAAACATGCATATAAAGAAAATTAATCACATAATTTATCAACTTATAATTACTCAATTTATGACATTGTATTTCATAAACAATTAAACGATCTATTAGAAAGTCAACAATAGATATACAATAGCATAAACCTAAATAATTTAACGAGTCAAAATGGCATAAGAAATGAATATATTTTTCAACTATTTCAAAAATAAATTTAACAAGTATTTATATCAATAATAACAACGATCATTGTCGTCTCTTTTATCAATGACGAGTTATTGGGGTATCTAATCTTTTCTACTCATTGAGTCAACTACTTAAGAAAACAAAAGTTATAGTCATTCAAATTCAAACACATGTAATTAAAAAGCTTTTTAATATGGTTCATTGACGCCACAACTTCTACTCTGCTTACTTCAAATTAAAAATTATCTTAATTACATATCCACAATAACTTTTTTTGTGAATTACACGTAGTAACAAAAGAAACAACACTTACATATGTATATAATATAACAATTAGAATAAAAAAAAATAATATAGAATTGTCTCAATTTTTCACTAAATCTCAACAGTTAAAGTTTGAATTAATGTGACACCTAATTGAGAACAATACCAAAACTTTTGCAATAGAAAAAGAAACTTTCACAAGTGATTTAGGATATCACGTTTTTTAAATTACACATGGATCGAGAACAATACCAAAACTAGAATATTACCCGCGATAGTTTATTAATGTATTAATGTTTTAAATATGTAAGATTATAAGAAGAATAAATGAGATAGAAGAAATTGTTGAGTTTGTAATAAAATAAGTATTTTTACTCCTGTAATAGTACGATAAAAACAATGTTTTGCAAAAGTTTAATCATAAAAAATTAACAATTTTATAAGGATGGAAAAATTATTATTAATCAAAGTAGAACTAATCACCATTTACAACCATTTTGGGTCGAATTTAAACTATAATATCAAAATCTTACCATTTAACTAATACCTCATAGACATATGATATTAACCATGTCGTTTTGTGGTTTAAGAATTAAAAAATGTTCAACGGACTCTTAGTTATAGAAAAACAAATTATTTGTATCCAAAAGAAAATGTGTTGTCCGTATTAAAATAGAACTGAAAGACATAGATAAAAAAAAAATTAAAGATAAGTAAAATTAAATGGAGAAAGAAAATGACCTAAGGATAAGCTTTGACCCAATTTATGAAGTCACTGAAAATGGTACACAATCACTAAATTTCCATTGATATTTGAGGTGAGAATTGAGAAACCATATTTTATTAGAACTGCATAGATAAAAAAAAAAAACAAAAAAGAGGGAAAATAGAAGATGGATAAAATTTTAAGTGGAGAAAGAAACTAAGTTAATTTGACCCAACCAAGAGGAAGTCACCATGAGGTTACACAATCTCACATTTCCCATTGATACTTGAGTGAGAATTGAGAAGCCATGAATGATTTAATGTTGTGTAAATGACAACACTTTGTATATAAAGTGTGTTTTCCACCAAAATTTAGGAATGAATCGAAAGGATGATTCTTGAAATAACATAAGATATAATGTATTTTATTACCAACTAATGGTTCTCAATATATGTATATGATGATGTGTAAGATGCAAAAGCTATATTGAGAAATAAAATATGTAAGATGAATTGTAGAAGCATATCAAGAGTGCCACATAGAAATATAAGTGATGTGAAATAAATATTATGATGTGGAAGTATGATGTGTCAATCAATAGAGTTGAAGTTTGTTTTAATATATTATAATAGATTGACGTGTCTATAATACATAAGTCTCTGGAGTTGTAATATTGAAGATGCTAAATTCATTGATTAAATATGAATCTGCACTTGATCAAATTTAATCTATCGATATGAATTAAAAGAACACCACAACAAAACAGAAAATCAAACATTACATCGAGAAGGAAAAAATAAAATATATGTGAAAAACATTTTATTTAATTAAAAGTAGGAAAAAAAAGTTATAGGAGTGATTTTAGACAAAAAAATGACCTTAAATCACCCCCCTCCAATAGATGAAGAGCTAAAAAGAAAGAAAAAAAGTTAGGGCGGCGGCTAGCCAAATTTGCCTCTCGTGGTTACCAACATTCACTTGGAATGAGTGTATTTCATATATTCCCAATACTTTGAACACTAAAAACATACACAATTCCACATTCACATAATCATATGCACATGCATATAAATAATCTAACAAATTGGCACCATGATTGTATGTTTATTTTACGACTCCAATGATAATTCTAAACATGTAACATATTCTTATAGAAATCCAACTACTTCAAATTTATCTGAATTAAATTTTCTTTTGAATTAACCTTCATCACTTAAAATAGACTAAAATAGGGATTTTTCAAGTAGAAGATAAGGTAAGTAATCAATTACTATAAGAAAATATAACACGCTAAAATTACTTTTTATAACGATTTCTACATTTAAATTATTATAAAAGTATTATTGAACATTAAGCACCATAAAATTACTTTTTTTCCTTATAGAATTCCAAGTATTCCTATACTTTTTTAACTATTTTTAACCATAAAAAATATATTTCTAAAATTTCATCCATACGTTAACCATCAAAAGTATCTTCCTAAATATTTAAGCACTCTAAAGATAATCATATTCAACTTATGTTTTGAAAGAAAAATTTAGACCTTATAAATAAATAGACATAAAAGTTTCCAACACATCAATACTTTTAAAATATTACAACTTATTTACTTCTTTTCTAAAATCTAATTCTACAATAAATTTTTTAGGTTTTCAATTTTGACGTGTTCGTAAGGACAAAGCTATTTTGACGTGTGTGTAAGGACAATACTATTTTGATGTGTCCGTAAGGACTAGGCCATTGTGACGTGTTCATAAGGACAAAGCCATTTTTGATGTGCCCGTCCATCAAAGTGGTGGAATAGTATCGAGTCTCCTAACCAAATACTTTAGATTAGAATGGTACCCAAGAAAGAGGAAGAGTTTAGAGTATAAGAGCATGCATAACATTACTTGATTTGTGTGTTGACCCACCTTAATACTTGAAATTTTGTGATGTTAAAACATGAATTTGAAACTTTTATAGATGTTGTTTGGTTTGATTTTTGAATATTGCGTGGTAGCTGAATGATTGCAAAATGGTGTATTTAACGTATTTTATACTTTTTGTTTGTTTTTATCATTGATATTGTTATATGATGTAAAAGGTGTTTAATTGTGAATACCTAAATTACAACTGATGTGGTGTTTGTTAATGATCTAGTATTGCTATATATGGGTGAATACCTTGTATTGTTGAATCTTATGTATTTTGATAATGAGTTTTGAATGTAATGTATGACTATGAAAATATGCAATGATGATGTGTACTTGATGACTTATGATGTTACCGCCCTTGATGAATATCATGAAATGCATATTGTAGTTAATCGAATTGTGATGAATCTGATGGTGCTCTTAATGGACTATCCTAGGTCAACAAGGGAAGAAAAAGTTAATGTTAGAGTATAGGAATCAATGGATTGTTTTGTCATCAGATATATATATATATATATATATATATATATATATATATATATATATAAAAGGTCCTACAAATCCAATGATTTCAAGGAAGTACTATTAAATGAGTCACATAAATGTCCTGGGTTGAGGACAAATCCATTTTGACGTGTTCGTAAGGACAAGACCTTTTTGGCGTGTCTCTATGGACAATACTATTTTGATGTGTCCGTAAGGACTAGGCCATTGTGACGTGTCCGTAAAGGCAAAGCCAATTTTGATGTGTTCATCCATCCAAGTGGTGGAATCGTATCGAGCCTCATAACCAAGTACTTTAGAGTAGAATGGTACCCACGAAAGAGGAAGAGTCTAGACTATAAGAGCATGCATAACATTACTTGATTTGTGTGTTGACTTACCTTAATGTTTTGGTTTCTATTGGTCTTTTACTTTGATTATTCTTGTTAAATGTAATTTGATGTGAAACAGTATTAAATTAATGTTTTACGTGTTCCTCTCAATTATTTTATACTATTGCATGTGTGTTGAAGCTAACTCCATTCATTGTTTGCGTGTGCGCATTTGCACAAATATAGTTATTTCATATTACCCGTTGATGATTCATGCTCTGATATGGGATACTGGGTGGGAGGCATCTGTTGTACTTTTACTGATTTTTGAACTTATTTATGTTTTGTAAACTCTATTTTTCAATTGTATTATCTTTTAATCTTTTATTGGAAGATAGAAATTATTTGTGTCTAATTTTTTAACATGTTTCGATAGAAATTAATGTGGAGTCTTGAGCCTCATATTTTATAAGAAATTTTTGCACTCTATTTTGGAACTGCTACAAATCTCTTTAAAAACTACTGCATTTTATTTTCTATTTTTATTTGAGATTTAGGGTATCACACTTCAAATGCACCACATAAAATTGTTAAACAACATTAAATAGATAACAAGCAACTTCACCAATTAGGAAGTAAGCAATTCAAAAGGCATGTAATGTCATAGCAAAACATATAGCACATAACACATAATATTAGAAAACAAAATTAGATAGTAAACTATACACAAGCGAACACAACTGACACGATTGATATTGGATTGACACTGAACCAACTCTTGACTCACTTAGGCTAATTAAATTGACTTGCGCTGATACTCTAAACAAAAATATTTTAATATTAAAATTTTTAAAATATTTTTCAAAGACAAATTTGCAGTGAAAAGAAAATCTCTTAAATAATAAGGTAATCAAATTTCATTAGAAAATCCAAATAATAGTTTAAGATATCACATTTACACAATTACAAATCGCAACTTAAATTAATATTAAATTCACTTATTATAACAATAAAATGGAGTAAATTACTTACTCATTTTGAAAAATACATCCTTAACATCATAGTCAAATGACATAATTAAATATAAGACTCGAAGGTGTAATTTCTAGTGTCACTATCAGAGCAAAACTTCTTTTAAACTTGAACTTCAAGACTCACTATCCTATGATAACTTTAATTTCACAAATGTCAAGTCAATCCAGACAAACACTAACAACGAAAGAGGTGAATTTTAGAAATCAATTTGATAATATAATATAAATAAATAAAAATCCAAATAATCATAATAGAACTGTATCATAACATGTCATAGTATATAAAAAAATATTCAAAAAAATAATAATATCACGTTATAACTTCAAAATAACTTAAATTGATTTTTGTTTCTTTATCTCGTGTTGTAACTATATGCTATAGTGGAGTGTGCTACTCTTTCTTTATCTAGTTGCAGATCAAGTTCGGACATAAGACTGTGCTGGCAGACAAATAGTAAATGACATTACTATGCCTACATATATTTATTTATTTTATATTTGTATGTATATTATTAAATAAGCTAAATACCAATGTAGTCCCTTAATTTAATTTTAATTAACGTTTTAGTCCTTTAGCTTTTTTTTCTTTCTAATTTTGTCATTTATTTAAATTTTAATTGACAATTTGATCCTTTATGTTTTAAAATGTCAACAATGTTATCCTTTTTTTTGCAAAAATTCATATAAAATTTCAAACAAAACTCATAAAATTAATTATCATCCTCATTATAATGCAATTTCATCAAATTCATAACTTAAATCTTTAAATAAATTATATTTTCATCTCTAACAACATCAAATAAAGAATGGCAAATATGAGTTTATTTGAAGATTTGAGTTATGAATTTGATGAAATTTATTTTATATTAAATAATATAATTAATTTTATGGATTTTGTTCGAAAATTTTGATGAATTTTTGTAAAAAAAAGGATAACATTGTTGACATTTTAAAATATAAAATATCAAATTGTCACTTAAAATTTAAATAAATGACCAAATCAAAAAAAAAAATAAACAAATGACTAAAACATTAACTAAAATTAAGTTAAAAGAACACGAGTATTATTTAGCCTATTAAATATAAGATAAAGTATATGTCCAATTTTTCTAATTCAGTTATTATTAAATCGAGAATTATGTCTCGAATTTAAATTTAAGATTTTTTTATTTATAAACCAAATAAGAAAAAGTAGATGTTCCATAAAAAAAAATTAATTAGTGGCATTTTCTGTATTTTAGCTTAAATAAAAGTTTCCCGATGCTTTCTCTCCAAATTGGAGAGAACCAATTTATATGTGGGACGGATCATAAATAATCTGTCCTTCTATGTTTTAAAAACAATTGAAGCACAAAATTCTAAAAGCTTTGCCAGTTGTTACCTTTCCATTGTTCGACATTATGCTGTTCCAAACAATGCATGAGGGTTGAGTGGTGATAAAATATTCATTTAAATTTAAATAAATTTATAGTCTCCATACAAAAATAATTGAAGTCATAATGACATAAAAAAAAAGTCATTTTCAGTATTTTTAATATATATATAAGTTTTATTTTTGTTCTTATTATTTTATTTTAATCCCTACACTATCACTATTCTTTATGTTAAAATTAATTTCTATAATATATAAAATATTTAATTTTTAGTCTTTAAAAAATTACCTATAGACTAAATAAAAAAGAAAATTACCTAAACCGAATTTGTAAAGACTAAATAAAAGAAATATGACCAAAAAGTAAACTCGTTAATTTTATATAAACTAAATATAAAAGAAACAAAAAATATAGAAATTAAAAACAAATAAAAAAGTAAATATATATATATATATATATATATATATATATATATCATTAAATGATATTAAGATGTAAAAATTAAAATTGGACACAAAATCATACCCATCTAATTTATTCTAGATGTTTATAATTACTCGGTTAATCCTCATGTGACTAGGAAGATCTCCTAATTAATTTTTTTTTTTTTACCAAATACTTAATTTGGAATGACCTTCAATGTTCCGATTATATTATATATTATCGTCCTATCTATAAGAACAATTTGTTTCTAGTCTCTCCAAATACCCATCAAGAAAAAAATCTCTATTAATTAACTAAAATACATCCTCTAGTTTTTAATTTTCACTTAACCCTTGTTTTCAATCTCTGAACCAAATATATATTTAAATATTTTATTTAGTATATAAATAATATAGTGTTAAAGATTTTAAATTGTTATTAATTATTAAAAAAGACATAATTGTTTATGGGCTCCTTTAACTTAATTTCATATAACACTTCAGTCTTTTACCTTTTTCCTTTTCAATTTGATCTTTTATTTAATTTTAACTAAATAATTTGATTTTTTATGTTTTAAAATATTAACAATGTTATCATATTATTACAAAAATTTATCAAAATTTTCAAACAAAACTCATAAAACTAATTATCATCTTGAATATAATGTAAATTTCATCAAATTTATAACTCAAATTTTGAAATAAACTCATATTTTCATTCTTTGTATTTTCTAATTTTTGTAATAAAATTAAATAAAAAACCAAATCGACATAAAAGAAAAGATAAAAGACTAAAATGTTATTTAAAATTAAATTAAGATGATCAATTGTGTCATTAAATAAATGATAAATATTCATACCATAAAAAATATATGTTAAACAGTTATAAAAACATAAAAAGATGGCACAATAAAGTATTTAATAATCAATCTGAGAGCAGTTTATCCTTCATTATTTTATTTTCAGTTGAGAAAAATTAATCAGACATCGTGATTATTAGATAATATCATGGAGTGTATAATTGGTGTTGAAACTGATTTCCTATTGGATATAACTTCTCCCTGCACTTGCATCTCCATTCCTCTGGATATGAGTTTGGTATGAGTGGCATATCTTCAGATGGTACAGGCACAGCAGCCAAAGACGTTGCAGCTTGAGGAACAGTCAGTAGGACTGATTCACATGGAAAACATGTCTCGCACTTGTTTATGCAGTTCGGCGGTTGAGCCTCAGGCACAGGTGAATCAACTTCTTCTATTTCCTCCTCAACATTCTGTACAAAAATATTTAAATTGACCATTATGCTTTGATAGAATTATAATTATCATATTTCTTTTATCAAATACTTATATATATATGAATCATAATTTCTTAATACGTAAAACTTCAAATAAGATTACAAGTAATAACATATGCAAAATAAAACAATGATGTTGAAGTGGGATTACTTTTTCCAAAATGGTAAACCTGAAAAATATCTTTATAAGATGAGGCGGTAGTAGGGCTGATCATCGTTGTAAAAATTGAAAACAAGAAAAAAGAGACAACGAAATACAGATTAGATTTGTTCACGACCATTGTGGTATTTCTCATTATCTATTAAGAAATTAAGAAAAACTTGTTCGACGAATATCATAAATATTTTGTATATATATAACAATTTTCACAAATAAAAAATTATAAATAATACAAAAATTAAATCATTTAAAAAATTCAGATAAATAAAGTTAAAGTCACACATGGAATAATTTATGTTAAGTAATATCTATATATAGATCAGTCAAAGTCACACATTGAATAATTTTTTCTTTCTAATCTTTTGTGAAGTATTCATGTTTTGTACTTTGTATTTTTTTTAGTTGTTTATGTGTGTTGCCCTTATGAAGCACACAAGACATATGACCTCGTTCTGCTGTATTTCCTCCACTTGTCAATTTGTTTGGAAAGGTTAGTTGGTCAAGCATAGTTTTCGAAACTATTTATATGCATTCAATGAATGGATGACTGAATTAATTTAATTAGATTTTACCCATCATGGAAAGAAGTTCACCTTTCCATTTTAAGAGGCTAAATTAACCTTGATCTTATACTTAAAATATAGCATTAAGTACTCGTGCATCTTTTTTTTGTACATTTGAAAATTATCATTATTTGAAAACCTATAAATAAAACATGGCTCGTTTTATTAACACAATTTGGCAGTTTTCAAAATTGATTTTATCAAGCCATAGAAAGTTTGGTTAAAACTAAAAGCATTAAGAACTTTGATTTAGATATTCTCAATCCAAAGTGTCAAAGGCTTTCTTAATATCAACTCTGAGGATTAAATTGCCGCCATAAGATTTTGTGTCCATCAAATTTAGTGCTTGTGAAGTGTTTCTTGGGTACTTTGAAACAATATTAGAAGCAATCAAGGACATCATATCAATTAGCACCTTGGTAGACAAAAGTTGAATTAAGATTATGCATAATCCAACTAGTTTTGAAGAATTTGTTAGAGCAAGAGATGTATTTCTAAGAGGAAACTTACAACTTGCTTAGTTTTCAAATGTTAAGTGCAAAGAGATAATTATAGGTACAATAAAAAAATTCTAAAAATACTTTTAGAACCTTCCCAATTAATACATATTTGTAGATATTTTCTACACTTTTCTATATTTAATATAGTTCTAGATTTTTCAATAGATATTATGACTTATTTAAATAATTCAGATTATTCTAAATTTCAAATTATAATTAACATAACTCCCCTTTAATTTGGAATTTTCATCTTCACCTTTGGTCTTGCTCTCAGTCCCTGTCAATCTTTCTTTAATGTTAGAATTTTATTCTCATCTTTTTTGACGACATAGTTTAAGAATTGTTCGATGTATACCTCTTCTTCAAGATAACCATTTTGGAATTTTGACTTCACATCAAGTTGATAGATTTTTGGTTTTATCTAAGTTTCTCAAATCGTATTTGCGTAAAAAAAAAATCATAGTCAATTCCATATTTTTGTTTGTATCCTTTGATAACGAATCCTTCTTTGTAGTTTTCTGTCGCTCCATTAGTATTCTTTTTAGCCTTGGGTATAGTTGGTAATTCTCAAATATTGTTCTTCACAATTGATTCAATTTCTTCATTCATGGCTTGTTGTCTTTTGTCTTTTATAGCTTCATCAAACCTTGATGGTTCACTATCTACCGAAAAACAATATAACTCTTCAAAGTCAAAAGTAATTTCATTAGTCCTTTCATAAATGTCATTCATGTCTCTCTTCTTCCCTAGTCTTTCCTTGAACTTTCTTCTTGAAGAATAAATGAAGGAGGCGGTGGAGTTGCATCTTGAATGGGTGTCGTACTCTTTTGGTCTTCTTCCTTCCCTTCAATTGATACATTTTCATTCACCTTCTCATTAAGCTCCATAGAGTTCTTCTGGCATCCTCACATATGATTACTTACACCATTGTCCAAATACCACAAACTATTAGTATCTTTATCTTCTTCCTTAAAAGTTATCAACAAAGTAAACTTTTCATCTTCATGAACAAAATTAGTTGCTTCTTCTTGATTATGAGCGCTACAACATCCTCAAGAGAAATGACCAAATTTATATCAATTAGAACATTCAACTTTAGATTTGTGACACCTCATTTTAATTTGATTAAAGCCACAATCTCTTCCTCTTCCTCTTCCTCTTCCTCCAACATTCTTCAATGAAGCTTCGGTCTTGAGAACTTGCTCCAATGGCTCATCTTGCCTTTTCTTATTTCTTTCTTCTTGAGCTTGCAAAGAACCTTCCAATTCCTCAATGGACATTGAGTAAAGATATTTTGATTTCTCAATAACACATACCACATAATCGAATTTAGGAGTCAAAGAACGAAGAATCTTCTCTCCTACACGAACATCTTTTTATCTTGTCTCCATATCTCTTCATTTGATTAACAATTGTCTTCACCATTGAGCAATAATCTGAAATTGATTTGGAATCCTTCATCTTCAAAGCTTCAAAATCTCCCCTTAGAGATTAAAGTTTTATCTTCTACACTTTGTCAATCCCTTCAAGTAATTTCTCCAAAATCTCCCAAGCTTCCTTTGAGGTAGTAGCATCAACAACCTAATCAAACATAGAATCATCTAAACATTGATCGATGAAGATAAGAGTAAGTTGATCTTTCACCTTCATCATTAACAACGTTTCCTTATCATTTTGAGACAAAATTTCTACGTATCGATGATTTGATGGATCAATTGAGAGGAGCCGCATTATTTTCGCAGATTGATTTGAAGTCGGGTTACCATCAGATCCGAGTAAGAGAAGGAGATATTCATAAAACTGTTTTCAGAACTCGTTATGGACATTATGATTATCTTATTATGCCATTTGGAGTTACCAATGCACCAACAATTTTTATGGATTACATGAACAAAATTTTTAGTCCATTTCTAGATAAATTTGTTGTGGTGTTCATTGATGATGTTTTGATTTATTCAAGGACTGAGGAAGAACATGGAGAACATTTGCGCTAAGTTCTTGAAATTTTACGCGAGAAGCAATTGTATGCCATTCTGTCGAAGTGTGAGTTTGGGCTAGAAGAAGTGAATTTCTTAGGACATGTGATAACCAAGGAAGGAATCGTTGTGGATCCGACAAAGATTGAGACAGTTCTTGCTTGGAAACAGCCTCAGACTGTCACTAATATACGAAGTTTTGTAGGACTAGCAGGATACTACAGGAGGTTTATTGAAGGTTTTGCGAAGATTGTAGCTCCATTGACAGCACTTACTAGACAAGATCAACCTTTTGCATGGACGGAGAAGTGTGAGAAAAAATTTCAGTTACTAAAGAAAAAGTTGACAACCTCACCAATATTAATATTACCACAACCAGAAAAGCCATATGAAGTTTACTATGATGCATCTCACCAAAGTTTGGGATGTGTGCTGATGCAACACAAGAAAGTTGTAGCTTACGTCTCAAGACAATTGAACATTAATGAAAGAAACTATTCTACTCATGATTTAGAGCTTGCTGCTGTAGTTTCTACATTGAAGATTTGGAGGCACTATTTATAAGGATTCACGTTTACAATGTTTAGTGACCATAAAAGTTTAAAATATTTGTTTGATCAGAATAAATTGAACATGCATCAGAGGAGATTGATGAAGACTCTCAAGGATTTTGATTTCACACTGCAGTACCACCTTGGGAAGGCCAATGTAGTGGTTGATGCGTTGAGTAGAAGAAGTGTATCGGTGTCTTCAATAGTGATGGCTAGACAACAAGAGTTGTGGGAAGCTTTTAGGGACCTACACTTGAATGTAGAGTTTGCACCGGGAATTTTTGAAATTCGGAATAATTAAGATTTTGAGTGGACTACTTGAAGACATTGTGAATTTTCAAGATGATGCATTAATTCAAGAAAAGAGGAATCTAATAGTGCAAGGGAAGACAACTGAGTTTAAGATAGAATCATATAATATTTTGAGATGTAATGGTATTTGTGTACCAGAAATTGCAGATTTGAGGAAAACAATTTTAGAAGAGGCTCATAAGAGTAAATTGAGTATTCATCTTGGAGCAACAAATATGTATCAGGATTTGAGACCGAATTATTGGTGGCCAGGAATGAAGAGACATGTAGTGGAGTATGTATTAACTTGTTTAACTTGTCAGAAAGTGAAATTGGAACATCAGTGACCTGCTGTAATGTTGCAACCTTTAGATATACCTGAGTGGAAGTGGGACAATATTTCCATGGACTTTATAACTGGATTTTCGAAAACAAGGAGAAAGAATGATTTTATATGGGTGATAGTGGATCGATTGACTAAATCCACACACTTTTTACCAGTAAAGACCATCTATAAGGTAGATAAGATAACATAGATCTACATTGCTGAGATTGTGAGACTGAGAGAACAAATGATTCCTGGGAAGACCTATTGAGAGCATGTGTATTAGATGATAGAGGAAGTTGGGATGATGTACTTGTGTGTGTGTGTGTGTGTAACAAAAGCAAACACTGTTATTCCAAAAACTATCCTTTGGAAAGATATCGATCTTCCTAAAGAATGGATTCTAGAAGGAGCTGTTAGACCACAACCTCTAGAACTTCAAGTGCCAGGTATTCGGATGCTAGTTCCTCCAAACCACCTCCAATGATACAATTGCCTCAAAAATTGGAAAACTTTACAAAACCACGATTTTCATGTTCCAACATACCAAATGCTTCCTTTCAAAATGTTGACTATTCCACAAATATACCTCATCAAATTTACACAGCACCTCAACACACTAATGAGGAGCAACAAAACATTTCTCCACCTACTTCGCCGCCTTTTTCTGCTATAACTGAAAATGTTGTTAATGAATTAAACATCATAGAAAAGGCATTTGAAGTTGATAAAACTATACTCCATAATGATTTTTATGCTTCCAAAAATACAGATAAGAGAACATGGTTCTTTAAAAACTTTTTGAAACAAAGAAAACAAATTTAGAATGAATTTTATGCATTCATTTTACAAAATAAAACCCATATATTATTTTTTGAATGGTTTGAAATTTATGCAACACAAAACCAAATTTCTTACCCTTTCAAACAAAACCAAAGTTCTGTTAATCCCATAACCACAAGAAATAAAACTGCAGAATGGGATTTGGCAACTGGATTAAAAATTCAGTCTGAACACCCACCTTTGAGACAGATCATAATAACACACCTTGAAAAACAAGTAGAAGCTGCCCCTTTCAAAATCCCAAGTGATAGTTCGGAAAAAGATATTCAAAATATCCTTCAACAAAATAATTTTACAAATGTCCATCTTAGTACAATAGCAAAACAATTAAATAAGATAGAAGAAAATCAACAAAATTCTACTGTCTCTCCGATTGAGACAGATGATCCAAAACTAAAAAACCTAGTTTTTAAACCATTCCAAATCTCAAAAACAAGCCAAAAACTGTTCAGGGAAAGCAGATCAGAATTCACCCAAGCCTTACATGAACAACTCAGTAGGATAGAACATTCCTCTACCTCTACACGAATGGTAGCTAAAGATACCTTTGACAAAAAAATTACGACTTTAGACCAAGTTTCTGAAATCGAACACGAACCACAAAACCTGTGTAAACTTCAATGGCAGAAGGGTCAACCTTTAGCCATGGTCACAACACCAGATTTATGTATTGAAAATAGGCCTAATGTCCTCTCTCAATCCAAATTCAATGCCAACACTGTCTATGAATGGAACATAGATGGTATGTCTGAATACAACATCTTAAGTCTCCTCCGACAAATGACTATGGCGTCAAATGCTTACAAAACCCAAGCAAATACACCTGACAAAGCCATTGCTGAACTCCTAATAGCAGGTTTCTCAGGCCAACTCAAAGGATGGTTGGATTACCATCTCACTCCCTCTCAACACCTAGAAATTTTGAACGCAATTCAAACCACAGAGGAAGGAATTCCTATCCTCGACGAAATAGGAAACCCAATACCTGATGCAGTAGCAACACTAATACACACAATTAGCTTGCACTTCATAGGCGATCCATCACACTTAAAAGATAAAAATGCAGAACTCTTATCTAACCTTAGATGTAAAAAACTTTCCGAGTTCCAATATTACAAAAATACTTTTCTAACCAGAGTCATGCTAAGAGAAGACTCAAACCAATCTTTCTGGAAGGAGAAATTCCTTGCAGGACTCCCAACCCTTTTAGGAGAAAAGGTTAGAAACAAAATCAAAGAAGTCTATGGGGTAAACCAAATCCCATATAACCATTTAACTTATGGGGAATTGGTTAGCTTCACTCAAAAAGAAGGTTTGAAAATCTGTCAAGATTTAAAACTCCAAAAACATCTAAAATGGGAAATGAAAAGAACTAGACAAGAACTAGGTTCTTTTTGTAAACAATTTGAAATACCCATGACAAATATTTCAAAAGACTGTCAAGGGTCTTGTTCTAAACCTTATAGAAAACCTCGCACAAAATCTTTTACCAAACCAGACAGACTTGAGTTCTATAAAAAATCTAGACCCCACAATTCTTACAATCAAAGAAAACCTAATTTTTACAAGAAAAAACCCTTCCAAAAGAAGTTTGAACCTCAAACTTCAAAACAAATAACTTGTTATAAGTGTCGCCAAACAGGACACATCTCAAGATATTGCAAGAAAAATAAAAAAAAAACCATGAATTAAAAATCGATGAACAAATAATTCAAAAAATAGAGGCAATACTTTTAGAAACTTCTGAAGAAGAAACTGTCACGGATTTTGAAGTAAGTTCTTCTGAAAATGATAAACCCCTACAGTTTGATGAACTAGGTAGCTCCGACTCTCTTGGCGATTCAGAAGCAAGTACAAAATCAATTAATGTTTTAACAAAGGATCAAGAACTAATTCTTGATATTATAAAACAGGTTGAAGATACAAAACTTCAAAAGAAATAATAGGGAAAACTATTAAATACTTTTGGGTCAAAACAAAGTCAACCTTCCACATCCTCATCAAAATTACTTCCTAAAACCACTTATGATCTAACAAATATCTTAGGAAAAAGAACAAAGTCACAAGCCCATGTCACGATTCAATCTCTGCAAGAGGAGATTAAAATTGTAAAACAAGAATTAAAAACTCTTAAACAAAAACAAGAAATTGATTCAGACATTCTTCAAAATCTTATATCCCAGGCACAAAATCAAACCTTGTAACACCCCGTTTTTCAAAGCGAGGGTATATTTTTTTTCAAAAGAATTTAAAATAAAGCAAAGAAATAAATAAAGAAATGCCTTTGGATAAATAATTGAGTCATTATAATTTACAAGCAGCGGAAAAGTTACTCCAATTATAAATCCAAACCATTTACCCAACAACAAATGGTACATGTAACCCATCGAAAATAACATGTCAAGCTGACAATATTAGTATAGGTACAGTCTTCCATTTTAAAATAAATGCAATACAAAAGAAAGACATCTGATCCCTCTATGTCAACCTAATCTGATCATTTTACAACACAACTAAACACCCGGAGTGATCTCCACGCGCCCCGTGAGATTCTCCTAACGTAGCTGCAGTCAAGCGTTCCCATCTCCATTCCCGTCCGTAGGGTACGAATCGGTAGGATCGTCCTGACTCTCATCTGAGGGCAAAGCCCAGATTTCCACAATAATTGTAAAGGTCACCAACCGAAAATAACAGTTAACACATAACATTTAAGTTTTAAATGCTAAAAATAACTTTTCAACTAAGCATGCACCTTATCAGGATTTTCAATATGCGAAAAGGTCATACAATACTTTGCCAATTAAAAATGAAAACAAAATGAAGTTCTCAATCCCCTAATGAAAACATAACAAATCAAGACATGGATAAGTTAATGAGTAATCAAACATCTAACTCAAACTGAGGATTTTCACTGAGCCAATCGATTGGGCAATCGATTGACAGGATAGCTGAGCCCCTGACTTAATGGCCAATCGATTTCCAAATCGATTTGGTCGAATATGGATGAGTCCCTGACTTAGGCCCAATCGATTGGGCAATCGATTGACAGGATAGCTGAGCCCCTGACTTAATGGCCAATCGATTTCCAAATCGATTTGGTCGAATATGGATGAGTCCCTGACTTAGGCCCAATCGATTGGGCAATCGATTGACAGGATAGCTGAGCCCCTGACTTAATGGCCAATCGATTTCCAAATCGATTTGGTCGAATATGGATGAGTCCCTGACTTAGGCCCAATCGATTGGGCAATCGATTGACAGGATAGCTGAGCCCCTGACTTAATGGCCAATCGATTTCCAAATCGATTTGGTCGAATATGGATGAGTCCCTGACTTAGGCCCAATCGATTGGGCAATCGATTGACAGGATAGCTGAGCCCCTGACTTAATGGCCAATCGATTTCCAAATCGATTTGGTCGAATATGGATGAGTCCCTGACTTAGGCCCAATCGATTGGGCAATCGATTTCGTAAATGATTTTCGAAAACTGATTACAAAATTTTTTGGCCAATCGATTTTGTTACTTTAGCCAAGTCCCTGTTAACCAATCAAATCGATTGGGAAATCGATTTCCCTGTGTATTCTTTCAAAAATTCATAACTAACTCAATCGCATCCATACATAATCTCATATCCTAACGCTTAGCACTGATAACGCAATCGCTACAACATCATTAGTTTCGAAATAGTATTGCAAGCAAACATGTTATCACCAAATTCCAAAACATAACACTTAACATTTTTAACACAATTAATACAACATCATGGGTTTCAAAATGGTATAGCAATCCAACATGTTATCACCAAATTCCAAAACATAACACTTAACATTTTTAACACAATTAATACAACATCATGGGTTTCAAAATGGTATAGCAATCCAACATGTTATCACCAAATTCCAAAACATAACACTTAACATTTATAACACAATTAATACAACATCATGGGTTTCAAAATGGTATAGCAATCCAACATGTTATCACCAAATTCCAAAACATAACACTTAACATTTATAACACAATTAATACAACATCATGGGTTTCAAAATGGTATAGCAATCCAACATGTTATCACCAAATTCCAAAACATAACACTTAACATTTATAACACAATTAATACAACATCATGGGTTTCAAAATGGTATAGCAATCCAACATGTTATCACCAAATTCCAAAACATAACACTTAACATTTATAACACAATTAATACAACATCATGGGATTCAAAATGGTATTGCAATCCAACATGTTATCACCAAATTCCAAAACATAACACTTAACATTTATAACACAATTAATACAACATCATGGGTTTCAAAATGGTATAGCAATCCAACATGTTATCACCAAATTCCAAAACATAACACTTAACATTTATAACACAATTAATACAACATCATGGGTTTCAAAATGGTATAGCAATCCAACATGTTATCACCAAATTCCAAAACATAACACTTAACATTTATAACACAATTAATACAACATCATGGGTTTCAAAATGGTATAGCAATCCAACATGTTATCACCAAATTCCAAAACATAACACTTAACATTTATAACACAATTAATACAACATCATGGGATTCAAAATGGTATTGCAATCCAACATGTTATCACCAAATTCCAAAACATAACACTTATAACACAATTACTACACATACCAAATGAACCAACAATTCACAATTTAACAGGGTGTAGTCTCTCACGGACAAACACCTGTGCAGTCTCTCACGGACAAACACAATTCCCTCAGGAACGTAAGTCGTAAACGTACCACCTATCACGGGTCAGTACTGTTTACCGAGGTGCCACCTATCCCGGGTCAGCACAACTTACCAAACGTAAATCGTAAACGTACTGTCTATCACGGACCCGTACCGTTTACCAAGGTGCCACCTATCGCGGGTCAGCACGATTTACCAAAACACACATAAGTAAACGAGACATTAAGAGATTCCCCGTTCTTAATTCTCATCTAACTTAAACCAGGGCGTAGTCTCTCACGGACAAACCCCTGTGCAGTCTCTCACGGACAAACACAATTCCCTCAGGAACGTAAGTCGTAAACGTACCACCTATCACGGGTCAGTACTGTTTACCGAGGTGCCACCTATCCCGGGTCAGCACAACTTACCAAACGTAAATCGTAAACGTACTGCCTATCACGGACCCGTACCGTTTACCAAGGTGCCACCCATCCCGGGTCAGCACGATTTACCAAAGCACACATAAGTAAACGAGACATTAAGAGATTCCCCATTCTTAATTCTCATCTAACTTAAACCAGGGCGTAGTCTCTCACGGACAAACCCCTGTGCAGTCTCTCACGGACAAACACAATTCCCTCAGGAACGTAAGTCGTAAACGTACCACCTATCACGGGTCAGTACTGTTTACCGAGGTGCCACCTATCCCGGGTCAGCACAACTTACCAAACGTAAATCGTAAACGTACTGTCTATCACGGACCCGTACCGTTTACCAAGGTGCCACCCATCCCGGGTCAGCACGATTTACCAAAGCACACATAAGTAAACGAGACATTAAGAGATTCCCCATTCTTAACGCCCAGTTAACTTAAACAATTATCAAAAAACAAATATTAAGTAACCGAGACATTAAGAGATTCCCCATTCTTAACGCCCAGTTAACTTAAACGATTTTCAAAAAAACAAATATTAAGTAACCGAGACATTAAGAGATTCCCCATTCTTAACGCCCAGTTAACTTAAACGATTTTCAAAAACAAATATTAAGTAACCGAGACATTAAGAGATTCCCCATTCTTAACGCCCAGTTAACTTAAACGATTTTCAAAAAAACAAATATTAAGTAACCGAGACATTAAGAGATTCCCCATTCTTAACGCCCAGTTAACTTAAACGATTTTCAAAAAAACAAATATTAAGTAACCGAGACATTAAGAGATTCCCCATTCTTAACGCCCAGTTAACTTAAACGATTTTCAAAAACAAATATTAAGTAACCGAGACATTAAGAGATTCCCCATTCTTAACGCCCAGTTAACTTAAACGATTTTCAAAAAAACAAATATTAAGTAACCGAGACATTAAGAGATTCCCCATTCTTAACGCCCAGTTAACTTAAACGATTTTCAAAAAAACAAATATTAAGTAACCGAGACATTAAGAGATTCCCCATTCTTAACGCCCAGTTAACTTAACAATTTTCAAAACAAAATATTAAGTAACCGAGACATTAAGAGATTCCCCATTCTTAACGCCCAGTTAACTTAACAATTTTCAAAACAAAATATTAAGTAACCGAGACATTAAGAGATTCCCCATTCTTAACGCCCAGTTAACTTAACAATTTTCAAAACAAAATATTAAGTAACCGAGACATTAAGAGATTCCCCATTCTTAACGCCCAGTTAACTTAACAATTTTCAAAACAAAATATTAAGTAACCGAGACATTAAGAGATTCCCCATTCTTAACGCCCAGTTAACTTAACAATTTTCAAAACAAAATATTAAGTAACCGAGACATTAAGAGATTCCCCATTCTTAACGCCCAATTAACTTAAACGATTTTCAAAAACAAATATTAAGTAACCGAGACATTAAGAGATTCCCCATTCTTAACGCCCAATTAACTTAAACGATTTTCAAAAACAAATATTAAGTAACCGAGACATTAAGAGATTCCCCATTCTTAACGCCCAGTTAACTTAACAATTTTCAAAACAAAATATTAAGTAACCGAGACATTAAGAGATTCCCCATTCTTAACGCCCAGTTAACTTAAACGATTTTCAAAACAAAATATTAAGTAACCGAGACATTAAGAGATTCCCCATTCTTAACGCCCAGTTAACTTAAACGATTTTCAAAACAAAATATTAAGTAACCGAGACATTAAGAGATTCCCCATTCTTAACGCCCAGTTAACTTAAACGATTTTCAAAACAAAATATTAAGTAACCGAGACATTAAGAGATTCCCCATTCTTAACGCCCAGTTAACTTAACAATTTTCAAAACAAAATATTAAGTAACCGAGACATTAAGAGATTCCCCATTCTTAACGCCCAGTTAACTTAACAATTTTCAAAACAAAATATTAAGTAACCGAGACATTAAGAGATTCCCCATTCTTAACGCCCAGTTAACTTAAACAATTTTCCAAACAAAATAATAAGTAACCGAGACATTAAGAGATTCCCCATTCTTAACGCCCAGTTAACTTAAACGATTTTCAAAAACAAATATTAAGTAACCGAGACATTAAGAGATTCCCCATTCTTAACGCCCAGTTAACTTAAACGATTTTCAAAAAAACAAATATTAAGTAACCGAGACATTAAGAGATTCCCCATTCTTAACGCCCAGTTAACTTAAACAATTTTCCAAACAAAATAATAAGTAACCGAGACATTAAGAGATTCCCCATTCTTAACGCCCAGTTAACTTAAACGATTTTCAAAACAAAATATTAAGTAACCGAGACATTAAGAGATTCCCCATTCTTAACGCCCAGTTAACTTAAACGATTTTCAAAAAAACAAATATTAAGTAACCGAGACATTAAGAGATTCCCCATTCTTAACGCCCAGTTAACTTAAACGATTTTCAAAAAAACAAATATTAAGTAACCGAGACATTAAGAGATTCCCCATTCTTAACGCCCAGTTAACTTAACAATTTTCAAAACAAAATATTAAGTAACCGAGACATTAAGAGATTCCCCATTCTTAACGCCCAGTTAACTTAAACGATTTTCAAAACAAAATATTAAGTAACCGAGACATTAAGAGATTCCCCATTCTTAATACTCATTTAACTTAATGGTTTTCAAATTTCACACAACACAAACTCAACAAATTCTCACATCAAAACATATCAATTCATTTATTCACAAATCCAACCATACACATATCAAATTTCATCAATATCAATTAAGAGCATGTCAAAAACAACGAACACAAATCGACACAATCCACTACTCAAAACACACAAGTTTCATTTACCCAAAATCTTACACAATGACTTCAAATTCATTTACCACGAACCATTCATCAATATAAACAAAACCTAACTCTAAGGTTTTACCCATAACGCATTAGTTTCGTTTTTCCCCAAATCGATACATTAAACCCTAACAAATTCCTTCCCACACAACCACAGATAAGTCCCTAATGCAAACTAGAAGTTTGGAAGGAGCCCTTACCTCAACGTTAGCTTTAACGCGCGTTTCCGGTACCGCGAGTAATTCCGGTAAATTTTCCGCTCGCAACGCCGCTTCCAAATTAGTTCACTAGCACCGTAGCGTGGTGGTGAGCAACTTTCCCTTCTGTCTCTTCGAGAAATGAGGTTCGGATCTAGAAGAAACGGAGGGGTTTGTGTTTGGATCTCAAAACCGTTTTTCTTCGTTTTCGAATCAAAGAGGAAGAGTGGAGTTGCGAAAACCTTGATCTAACTCTCACCCAACCTTGGGTCACTAGCTTTGAAGAAAAGGAAGCAACGAAAACGAAAAATGGAGAAGGATGGAATTTTGGGTTTTGCTCGCGTGAGGTTCAGAGGAAGGAGATGGAAATTTGGAAATTTCCTTCCTTTCTTTTTCTTTCCTTTGTTTTTCCTTTCTTCCTTTTTCCTTCCTTCCTTTATATACTATTTTCTTTTCCTTTTCCTTCCTTCTAGTTTTCCTTTCTTTTTCCCTCCAAACAAACATATATAAATATAATAAATATAACTTAACAAATATCTCAAAATCTAGATATTTATTAAATTACCGTTTCACCCGAAACGCCTTAAATTCTCCGTAAAGGTAAATGTATTAAGTCTCGGCCCAAAACTCGATTCCAGACTTAAAAAAAAATTAAATTAAATTAAATTATTATCAGAAAAAACGAATATTTTCTGAAAAGCAAAAGCAAAAATCTCGGGCACTTGTCTGCCATTCACACTAGAATCCAAAGTGGCACCGAAAGCAGAAGGAATCTCATCATTTCCTCCACTACACCAAAGCTGTACAAAGCAGGACCCTTTCCCTATATAAGGAGGGCTTGTCTTCAGTCCAAGGCAGAGTGGAATACAACAACATAGCTTCTGTTAGAAATCTTGAGAGTTTCTTGAGTGTCTCCTATATTTTGTTTTGTATTTTTCGTTTTCAGTTTTCAAAAACAAGATTCCATTGTAAGTATTTGTTAGTATGTTTTAATCATATTCCATTTTTCCTTATCGTATTCTTCTTTAAATTCTGTAATTTAAGTATGCTCTGCACTTGCAGCTAACAGCTGATCTTGTGCATCAGAAAGTGTGTTTAGTATGAACTTTTGTTTTTTCTTTGTTGTTTTCCAATTTGTCTTGCTAGAAACAGAGAGAAAGCAAAATCTATTTTTCCAGGCCTCGCGATCTTCTTCTCTGTCTTTCTTCTATTTTCAAAAAAAAAAAAAAACGATAAAACACAAACCCTCATTTATCTACTAGATCTAAGCTTACATTCGAGAAGTTACAAAAGGGAAAGTTACTCCTCTCCATATTACGGTGCTAGTAAGCTTTTGAAGCGATGACGCGAGCGATAGTTTTCGCCGTATTTGATCGCGGTAACGAAAACGGTTGTAAAAGCTACAACAAAGGTAAGGGCTCCTTCCAAACTTTTAGTTTGCATATAGGACTTTATATGTGTATTTGTGGAGTTGAAAACTTGTGAGATTTGTGTGTGACATTGTGAAAAATGAATTTAATGTGATTTATGTGTGTTGTGGAGATGAAATTTGGTGGTTTATGTGTAAAAATGTGGAGTTTTGAAATTGGGTGACTTATGTTTGAATTGATTGATTTTGGGTTGAATTGGTGGTAATTAAATTTGAAATGATTGAGTTACGTAATGAGTTATTTTCAAATAAATGAGTTTGAACTGAAGTTGAAATTTTACAAAAAAAATAAATTAGAGTTGTTAAAGTTGTGAAAAAGTTCAAATTTTAACTAAGTTAAAGAGTTTGAGCAAAAAGATAGATTGAAATTAAAAATGGTTAGAGTTTAAAATATTACTCTTTTAATTACTCTTGAACTGAGTTTAAAAAGAAAAAAAGTTTAGAGTATTTTATTAACTCAAAAATTTCGGTACTTTAATAGTCGAGTGTGTGAATGTGAGATTTGGACAATATTTGTTTTATTTAGTTTTAACTAAATAATATAGATTATTTGGTTTTAAAAGTTTGGTGTGTGAGAAAGATTTAATTTTGGGAATTTTGTTGTGGTTGGATAAATTTTATTGTGAACAAATTGTTATAGATATTTATGTTTATTTAGTTAGCTCGTTGAGTCTCGAAAAGGAATCGAGACCGTTGGCACTAAGTTAGTGGTGGGGAGAACTCTGATATATTAATGTTGTTGTGGTGATTAAGTTTTGATGTGATTGTGTATTCATAACTAATAATTTGTGCATTATGAATTTTATTGAGAAAAATTTGTTTTGAGTATACTCTGTGATAAGTTTGAAAAATCATTAGTGTTAAATGAGTATTAAAAATGGGGAATCTTTTAATAGCTGCATTTACTTAATGATTGTGGTGAAAACAGTCAGAGTATGCTCATGCATTTCATAGTACATGATGACCGCGATGGGGCCATGGTGATAATGGTGACTGGGATGGGCCACAGAATGATGTCATGTGATCTGTTGGTTCGTCTTATCCTTACGGGGATAATCGCGTCGTGCTGGTCGGTGAGCAATTGCACGCTAGTAAATCGTGCTGATCTGTGAGAGATTGCACCTTGTAAATAGTATTGGTCTGTGAGAGGCTGTACAATTACGATTTACGCCAATTCGAGGAAGGTTTTGGTTTGAAAACTCTGGAATCATGCGCATTGACATATACGCATTGCATTAGGGTGTTTGGCACGCGAGTCATGTTTGTTATACTATGATGGTTGTATATACATATTCGGTTGTTGTTGTGATTTGTCATAATTGCTTTGATGTGTGTGTGACACCCTAAACCCCAAATAATTTTTTTTTTTTAAAGATAAAGAGTATCACGTAATCATAAACATGTCACATAAATCCAAAATTTTCATCAAACATAATGAATTCGAAATCATAGTATCAAACAACAGAATTCTTTTTGAAGTACACATACTCATGTTTTAAATTCAGTGCAAATATAGTCCCAACCCGATGTCACTATCAGAGCGGGAATTCCCAAAATAAAATACTCAAAATAACATCAACACAATGCATAATAATGAAGGTCTCCAAGGCATGGTGGCTTCCGCCTCTCCTGATGGTATTAGTCATCACCTGCAACTTACAACTCGTCTGCGTCCGTCGCAAACGCCAAACACAAACAACGAGGGGTGAGTATCGAAATTATGTAACAGTATAAAATACACGAGGAGAACACGCAAACAATCAAATTATCACAATCTCAAAACAGTCAAGTGTATAATATCAGCGACTTATCAAATTCATTCATAATAAGACAATCAAAATAATGAAATGCTATGCATGTCCTATACTCTATACTTCATCATTTGGTACCATTCTACTCTGAAGTACTTGGTTAGGAGGCCTGATACTATGCCACTACAAGAGTGGACGGACAATTCATGAATGGTCAAGTCCTCATAGATCCCCTCAACTCAACCCGAGACACATATACGCGACAGTCGGGGTACTCTTGTGTTGCACGGTAGTTCCCGGCCTTAGGGAATAACCCACTAATCCACTTAGGAATTCCCCACTAGGTGTACCCCCAAGGTCTATCAGTCTTACCTTACAGTTCGCCTGTAGCCCTCCACGATCAGGCTCATTCAGTTGTACTTCCCCGAATCACTAGGTTTGTCAGACCCTCCCTATATGATGACAAAACAATCCTAACTCCAATCGACTGTAGCCCTCCACGATCAGGCTCATTCAGTTGTACTTCCCTGAATCACTAGGTTTGTCAGACCCTCCCTATATGATGACAAAATAATCCTAACTCCAAAATCTACAACACATATCTCAGACTTACTTGATCATCACAACTCAATAAGTTTTAATTTGACTTCACAATATTCATCATTATATATCTTTATCAGTCAATCACAATAAAATCACAATATTTGGTTTACACTACTCACAATGCATCATTCAGTCTTATCAATCACAAATAACAGATCAAACAGGTGGCATATTCAAGTGATATCACAATTTCATTCAAGCAGCAAGAACACTCCAGTACATATCATTCACATAGTAACAATCAACATAATTTTCATAAAATCAGACGGCATACAATAGGGCTCAACTGTACGTAGTAAGCCCCGAATGAACATTTGGGAATTTCAGTATTCCCGTTCATCTCACGTTATTTTATACTCATAATATCGAACCTCATCTCACCCCTTACCTCGACTGAAGATTTCGTCCAACGAATCTGATCTGCTAACGGGTCGTCTCTTTGTCGGTCGTCGTCTCTAATAGTCCGCGAAAGAATTATAGCCACAGAACCACCAAATACAAATAAATTACTACTATAAATAAATAAATAAATAAATAACGAAATAAATAATAAATAAATAATAAAATAAATAACTAAATAAGTAATGAATAAATAATAAATAACTACATAAATAAGTAGTGAATAAATAAATAATAATTAAATAAATAAAAAATGAATAAATAAATAATAATTAATAATAATAAATAAATGAATAAATAAATAAGTAGATAATAAAATAAATAATGAATAGATAATAATTAAATGAATAAATAGATAATAAAATAAACAACTAAATAAGTAAATGAATAAATAAATAAGTAGATAATAAAATAAATAATGAATAGATAATAATTAAATGAATAAATAGATAATAAAATAAACAACTAAATAAGTAAATGAATAAATAAATGATATAATAAATAAATAAATAAGAAAATGAATAAATAAATAATAATAAATAAATAAATAATTAAATAAATAATTAAGTAAATGAATAAATAATAAAATAAATAAATAAATAAGTGAATTATATGCTATTTGTAATATAACTCAAAAATATATTTGCTATCATCAAAACACGCATATTACATAATCAGATTTTTATTTAACTAAATAGGATAAAAGAACTAAATATAACGTGCATGTATATCTATATGTATGTTTGATTTTTTTTTTTTTTAATTAGGTAACCATGTATGTCATATAAAACGCAGGCAAACAATATTTAGATACAGCTTATTATTGACTATACTCAATTTTATATTAACATAAATTATACCTTAGATTCTATGCCTTGTTTTGTTCTCACAACAATCATCCACACAGTGAGTTAGATTATATGCCTTATTTTGAAATTAATTGCTTACTTATCAGCTATTTAAAATTAATTATTAGAAATTGAACAAGTAATAAATTTATTGTTATATTGATAATAATAATAATAATAATAATAATAATAATAATAATAATAATAATAATAATAATAATAATAATAATAATAATAATAATAATAATAAGGTAC
>NC_021165.2:52973304-52975727 GCF_000331145.2 Cicer arietinum
AAGATAATGAGAAATTGGGGTGTTACATTTCTCCCCCTGTTGAAGAAAATTTCGTCCTCGAAATTTACCTGACAAGAACAGTTCTGGATAAGAATCGCGCATCTGGCTTTCGACCTCCCACGTAGCACTTTCACCAGTAGCACCTCCCCAGACAACCTTAACCAATGAAATCGTCTTACCCCTCAATTCTTTGGTCTTTTGGTCCTCATCCCGTAGTGGTAAGGTCTCAAAAGTTAGATTCTCTTTTATTTGGACCTTGTCTGACTCAATCACATGCGAGGGGTCGAAAATGTACTGGCGAAGTTGAGACACGTGAAAAACGCTATGAAGATTAGAAAGAGAAGGAGGTAACGCGGTCTGATATGCCACGTTACCGACACGTTTAAGAATCTGGTAAGGTCCTATAAACCGAGTAAGCTTTCGCATTTTTAATGCCCGATCAACCCCAGTTGTTGGAGTAACTCTCAGAAATACATGATCACCTTTTTGAAATTCGAGGTTTTTCCTTCTTTTATCGTGGTAACTCTTTTGCCTACTCTGAGATGCTCTCATTTTTTACTGAATCATTTTTACTTTGTCAGTAGTCTGTTGAACAATCTCGGGTCCTAACACAAGGTTATCACCCGTCTCAAACCAACACAGATGGGTCCTACATCATCTCCCATACAACGCCTCAAAAGGGGCCATTCCAATGCTAGAGTGGAAACTATTGTTATAGGTACATTCTATAAGTGGCAAAAAGCTATCCCAACTTCCATTTTGTTCCAACACACAAGCTCTCAACAAGTCTTCTAGGGATTGATTGGTTCGCTCAGTTTGACCATCTGTCTGTGGGTGATATGCTGAACTCATCCTAAGGTTCGTACCTAAAGCGCTTTGTAAACCTTGCCAAAACTTAGAGGTAAACCTAGGGTCTCTGTCCGAGACTATACTTGATGGGATTCCATGCAACTTCACAATTTCCCTTATATATATTTCAGCTAACCTTTCCATAGGATAAGTTATGTTTATCGGAATAAAGTGAGCAGACTTAGTTAATCTATCCAAAATGACCCAAATGCTATTGTACCTTTTTGGAGTTCGAGGTAAGCCTACCACAAAGTCCATAGAGATGCTATCCCACTTCCATTCGGGAATGCTCAAAGGTTGCATCAAACCTGAAGGTTTTTGATGTTCTACCTTAGATTTTTGGCAAGTCAAACAAGCATACACAAATTCAACAACATCTCTTTTCATTTTAGGCCACCAAAATATCTTCTTGAGGTCCTTATACATCTTTGTGGCTCCATGATGATTACTTAGACAACTTCTATGTCCTTCCTCTAAGATCATATTTCTTAACTCCTCTACATCGGGAACACAAATTCTCTCCTTAAATCTCAAAATTCCATCCACACCTATTTTAAAGTCAGGTTCTCTCCCTTGGTCAATCGATTGTAACTTATCTAAAAGGTATAAATCTAATTTCTGGTTCTTTTCAATCTCTTCCAATAGCCCACTAGTTACCTTCAACATTCCCAATTTAATACTTTTTGGTGTCACTTCACAAACTAAACTAAGGTCTCTAAATTGTTCCAACAACTCACTATGTTTAACCATTAAGGCGGACACACTCAAAGTCTTCCTACTCAAGGCATCAGCCACCACATTGGCCTTTCCAGGATGATAGTTAAGCTCAAAATCAAAATCTTTAAGAAATTCCATCCACCTATGTTGTCTCATGTTCAACTCCTTCTGATCAAAAAGATACTTAAGGCTCTTATGGTCACTGAAAACCTCAAATCTAGATCCATATAAATAATGTCTCCACATCTTAAGTACAAAGACAACTGCTGCTAGTTCTAGGTCATGGGTAGGGTAGTTCCTCTCATGAATCTTCAGTTGCCTAGAAGCATATGCTACCACCTTCCCATCCTGCATAAGCACTCCACCTAATCCGGAACCGCACGCATCAAAATATACTACAAAGGGTTCACTTAGGTTGGGTAATACTAGGATCGGTGCAGAGGTCCATCGTTTCTTAAGCTCTTGGAAACTATTCTCACAATGAGTATCCCACATGAACAACTCCCCTTTTCGGGTCAACTTAGTTAAAGGTAAGGCCAACTTGGAGAATCCTTCTATGAACCTACGATAATAACCGGCCAATCCTAGGAAACTTCTGATCTCAGTCACTGACTTAGGTGTTTTCCATTCTAATACACTCTCCACCTTGGCAGGATCAACAGCTACTCCACCTCTTGAGATTACATGTCCTAGGAAACTTACTTCTTCTAACCAAAATTCACACTTAGACAACTTGGCAAATAATTGTTTCTCCTTAAGGGTTTGCAAAACTATTCTTAAATGTTCGCCATGCTCCTCCTTAGTCTTAGAGTACACTAAGATGTCATCTATAAACACAACCACAAATGAGTCTAGGT
>NC_021165.2:52976158-52978139 GCF_000331145.2 Cicer arietinum
GAATTCGCACACAATAGGAACATCTCGTATTACCACTTTTTCTTCAAATTCCAATGAGGGAAGGATCATGTATAACTGGGCATCTTCTTTCAAGAGTGCCTTCACTTGGTTGGTGGATATATTGATAGGCTTATCCCTCTCTTCTGACTCCATGAATTCAATGGTTTTACTAAAAAAATCTACGCGGACACGGTTGGCAGATAGCCAATCCATACCAAGAATCACATCAACCAGACGCAAAGGTAAACACACTAAGTCAACTCGGAAGTCCCTTCCACAGACATGGATAGAAATGTCAAGACAAACACTAGAGGTATCAACATAATCACTAGTTGGGGTATTCACAATCAAATCATATCGTAAACGAGATACAGGTAGTCCTAAACGTCTAACACAGTCAAAAGACACAAAGGAATGAGTGGCACCACAATCAAATAGTACAAATAAGGGAGTATTACTTATGAGACATGTACCTTGGATCAAGTTGTCTTTCTCAGACGCTCCTACACCACTGAGGGCAAAGACTCTTCCATTGGATTTAGGTCTGCTGGCTTGGGAACTTTGGTTTCTAGGCTGTGGAGTCTTCCTTGGGTAAGGGCATGTGGTGCTAATGTGGCCTTGTTGTTGACAATTAAAACAAGTAATTCCAGCATCTCTACATTCATATGTCATGTGACCGTGCTTTCCACACCTGCTACATCGGATAGGAGTAGCTAGGTAACCATTATTACCATTGTTGTTGCGTGAGACTTGACTCATGTTGTTACTATTTCCGCTACTAACTCCTCGTCCATTGGGGTTTCCTCTACCACTCCCATAACTATAATTGTTCCCATTTCCTTTTCCGTTACCACTACTAGCTCCTTTTCTAGCTGAAAAATTGTGTTGTTGATAATTCAAACGACTTCCAGATCTACTAGGAGGGAAATAGTAAGGTTTTCCTCTATTATGATGCATAGACCTCTTGTCCTTCATGATTCCAGTGTTTCGGTAATGTGCTTTTTTAGCACGGCTATCCTCATCATAAATCCTACTCTTATTCACTAGGGTAGGAAAGTCGCGGATCTCTTGCATTCCAACCTGTTTCTTGATCTCTGGCCTGAGTCCCATTTCAAACTTGATGCACTTCGACTTTTCTCCTGCTTCTCCAACATAGAGTGGATAGTACCTGGATAATTCCTCGAACTTAGCAGCATACTCCGCTACTGACATATTCCCCTGTTCCAATTTAACAAATTCCATCTCCTTTCTATTACGGATATCTTCAGGGAAATACTTAATTAGAAACATGTTCTTGAATATAGCCCAAGTAATTGCAGTCCCTGCATTCTCTAAACGTTGGCGTGCATTATCCCACCAATGTTCAGCTTCTTCCGTCAACATAAAGGTACCAAGATGCACTTTCTGACCTTTGGGACATGCCACTCCTCTGAAATTTTTTTCAACTTCCTGCAACCACTTTTGAGCTCCATCAGGATTATAGTGACCTTCAAAGGATGGGGGGTTAGCCTTGTGGAATCGATCCATCACCATGAATTCATTTATTTGCACATTTCCTCGGCCACCACTGTAGCTAGTAGCTTGAGCAACAGCTTGAGCAGCAATATGTGCAGCTTGAGTAGCAGCTTGCGCAGAGGCTTGTGCAGTAGCTTGAGATTCAGCCAAAGCATGGAGAGCCTGCACTATAACTCCTGCCATGGACTCTAGAGCCTCAGCAATCGCAGCATCATTCCTTCCACCAGCCATCACTACCTACATCAATCAGATAAGCCAATCGAATATAGTGAGACATTTGGGGAAGTGAGGAACTAACTTAGCTCTACAATACTAACACAATAATGACCATAACTACAAAATACATAACAGAGTACACAAGGAAACATAGCAAACACATAACACATTTACGGTCTGATTGGACAGACCAGCTCTGATACCACTAATGTGACACCCTAAACCCCAAATAATTTTTTTTTTTTTAAGA
>NC_021165.2:52978938-52980719 GCF_000331145.2 Cicer arietinum
AATGTTCATCATTATATATCTTTATCAGTCAATCACAATAAAATCACAATATTTGGTTTACACTACTCACAATGCATCATTCAGTCTTATCAATCACAAATAACAGATCAAACAGGTGGCATATTCAAGTGATATCACAATTTCATTCAAGCAGCAAGAACACTCCAGTACATATCATTCACACAGTAACAATCAACATAATTTTCATAAAATCAGACGGCATACAATCTTGATATAAATAAATTCACGGCAATTCTATAGGTTACTAAATTATATTTTAATCCTCACTATTACCAATCACATTTTATTAATTATTTATTATTACTCAATAGGGCTCAACTGTACGTAGTAAGCCCCGAATGAACATTTGGGAATTTCGTCATTCCCGTTCATCTCACGTTATTTTATACTCATAATATCGAACCTCATCTCACCCCTTACCTCGACTGAAGATTTCATCCAACGAATCTGATCTGCTAACGGGTCGTCTCTTTCCCGGTCGTCGTCTCTAATAGTCCGCGAAAGAATTATAGCCACACAACCACCAAATACAAATAAATTACTTACTATAAATAAATAAATAAATAAATAACGAAATAAATAATAAATAAATGAGTAAATGAATAAATAAATAATAAAATAAATAACTAAATAAGTAATGAATAAATAATTAATTAAATAAATAATAAATAACTACATAAATAAGTAGTGAATAAATAAATAATAATTAATAATAATAAATAAATGAATAAATAAATAAGTAGATAATAAAATAAATAATGAATAGATAATAATTAAATGAATAAATAGATAATAAAATAAACAACTAAAAAAGTAAATGAATAAATAAATGATATAATAAATAAATAAATAATGGATAATTAAATAATAAATTGAATAATAAATAAATAAGTAAATGAATAATAAAATAAATAATAAATAAATAAATAAGAAAATGAATAAATAATAATAATAAATAAATAAGTAAATGAATAAATAATAAAATAAATAAATAAATAAGTAAATTATATGCTATTTGTAATATAACTCAAAAATATATTTGCTATCATCAAAACACGCATATTACATAATCAGATTTTTATTTAACTAAATAGGATAAAAGAACTAAATATAACGTGCATGTATATCTATATGTATGTTTGATTTATTTTTTTTTTAATTAGGTAACCATGTATGTCATATAAAACGCAGGCAAACAATATTTAGATACAACTTATTATTGACTATACTCAATTTTATATTAACATAAATTATACCTTAGATTCTATGCCTTGTTTTGTTCTCACAACAATCATCCACACTGTAAGTTAGATTATATGCCTTATTTTGAATTTAATTGCTTACTTATCAGCTATTTAAAATTAATTATTAGAAACTGAACAAGTAATAAATTTATTGTTAAATTGATAATAATAATAATAAGGTACTAATTCCGTTAATAGGTATTTCACCAATGTATAAAACGAAAACTAAGTTTACAAGCAAAAGATTAAAGCATAATATTATTTGGACTACAGTATAACAATTTGATGGTAACAGGGAAGGTGTATCTGATTGTAGGGTATAGTTATATTGTTTTAGTGTTAGAAAACATGGGCTGGTGGCAACAGAGCAAGCGACTATGGGTAAGGGGAAAAACTAATCCTCTTATTTCTGTGTTATTATCTATATATATACATATATATGTAAGTCTAGAAGCCTAGCCACATTCATCACTGATTTTTGATTCATCCTAAATTTGATTCATTCTAAATAGGAAA
>NC_021165.2:52980820-53006163 GCF_000331145.2 Cicer arietinum
TTATTATTATTATTATTATTATTATTATTATTATTATTATTATTATTATTATTCCATTCGATTAGAGCTAACTCCTGGTATTATTTTATTTATATCTATACACATATTTATTTGTTTTATTTTTTTTTTTGTAAGTTAAATATGGTTAATAATAGTAATTTAAATCAATTACTAACGCAACACACAGACACACCTACAGAAATTAGAACACATATTAACACTCATATAAAAAAAATAGTATCGCATCATTATACTATTTAAAATAAGATAATGAGAAATTGGGGTGTTACAGTGTTAATTTGAGTTGATTAAGTTTCGATGTAATTATGTGTTCATAATTGATATTACGAATGTTTGAAGTGTTATTGATGGACTTTGTATCGTAAGTGTTAAATGATTTTGAACCATTTTCAAAACAAGAAATCTGCATTATTTTCGCAGTTGTATTCCGCTACATGCAGTGTGTAGTCGAATACATATATGAAACGTTCAATTTTTATTTGAAATTTTAACATCGAATTCGAATACGACAGAGCAGTTTTGTCAAAAACTTTATTATTCAACATTGTTTAGGCATTTTTTTTACAGATGAAAACCCTTTCAATGAGTATGTTAAGATGAAAGGTTATCTTGAGCATTTGAAATGTAAAATTTTCTCTAAATGTTATTTGTTAATTTCTATTGGTGACCCTTTACAATTATTGTGGAAATTGGGCTTTGCACTCCGATTATACTCGAGTTCATTCCACCGACTATTACCTTGACGACGGAAACGTCGTTAGACTTCCCTAATCGAGACTCGTCGACTGCTTGGGTATATGACCCCACCTCAAGTAGGGCTACTTATACAGGGAGGGTAGTGAGGACTAGTAGGAAATCTGGTGCACTATATCTTGTGGAACTCACTCGCGAGAATATTGATTATCTGGTACCTTCCGAATTGGTGCTTGGGAAGATGCGAAGAATTCCTCAGTTAGAGTTGAGGCGGATGCCACCGTGGGAGATGAGGATATAGTGGTTGGACCAGGGACTAGTGAAAAGGATAAGGGGCTGATGCCAGCGGAGCGAGAGATTGCAGGACCATCTAGGCGGGCCGAGTCAGAGCTTCCTTTTTCGGTGAATGATCACTTACCGACCATCACTGAATTATTGAATTGTTATGAGATTCCAGCGCTGCCGAAGCCACCTATCTCGTGGGTGGATCTGACTTCTAAAGAGATCGATCTGTCATGGTTGTTGATGAAGAGAAGGTTACCTCGAAGATGGATACTGCGTTAGACGGAACTTGTGGAGTGTGTGGAGGCCACCCATGTTATTGTAGTTTTTAGAGTATGATCAGATTATTTTTGTTGTATAGGGACTTGATGTCTTTCTTTTGGTGGCTGTACTTATTTTATTTTGGGATTACTGTAACTATACTTATACGGTCAGATGACTTCTGTTTTGATGGGTCTATGTTCCATTTTTTTTTTGACGTGACTATGGGGGATTAGTATTTCTTGGAGCAGTAGTTGTATAAGTGTTTGCCAAGAATACCCCAAGGGTATGAGCGATGCTTGATAGGTCTCATAGCCCCGGTGTCACTACGCCAAAAATGACATTTAACAGCGCCCCTTTTATAGCGCTTGCTAAACACAAGCGCTGTTGTAAATATATTTTAAAAATAACGGAGCCTTTTACAGCGCTTTTGTTGACAAACGCTGTAAAACAAGCGCTGTTGTAGGTCACATAACGTGTGCGCATAACGTTATAAGGCTTTTACAGCGCTTGTAAAAAAAGCGCTGTAAAATGAAGCGCTTTCGCGTATCAGTTACAACGCTTTTTTCACAAGCGCTGTAAACACATGCGCTTTCAAATATTTGAACTACCTAATACATCGCTTTTTTCACAAGCGCTGTAAAATACATGCGTTTTCATTGAATTTAACTACCTATTACAGCGCTTTTTTCACAAGCGCTGTAAACTACATCTTTCAAATAATTATATACGTTGGAAACCCTTATATCCTCTACATCTTTCAAATAATTATATACGTTGGGAACCCTAATATCCTCTACGTACTGTGCGGCCATCTACGTTGTCTCAGGTATTTTTTACACATGATCTATTATGTTTTGTTATATATTTATTAAATCTACTAAAAATTGTTATATATATATATATATATATTAAATCTCTTCTACACATGATCTGTTATGTTTTGAAATTGTCAAAAATTGTCAAAAACTCATACCACATGATCTGTTCTGTTTTGAAATTGTCAGTTGATATTGGTTTCTTTTTGAAACTTGTTGATATGTTTTGAAAGCTTACTATTTTTGTAACTGCATTTATATAGGTGGTATAATATGGATAGGAAGTGGATGTCAGCCAATCGATTGTCAAAAAAGTATGAAATTGGAGTGAAGGAGTTTGTTGAGTTTGCAATTAAGAATGCAAAAGATCCAAATAAAGTAGTTTGTCCTTGTTTAAAATGTTGTTTTGGAAAACATGTTAGAGAAGATGAATTAGAAGGACATCTAGTATGTAATGGAATTGAACAAAGCTACACATGTTGGATAAGACATGGTGAGAAAAAAAAAGGAAACATTAATTTTGAGAATAGTTCTACATATGCTTCAACTGATTTCGATACAGATACATATGAGCCGGACCGAGTTGATGAGATTGCAAAAGCAGTTGAAGAAGATCTTCGAGATTGTCCTAAAATGTTTGAAAGTTTGTTGAGTGATGCAGAGAAAGAATTATATAATGGTTGTACTAAATTGACAAGACTGTCGGTGATATTAAAGTTGTACAACTTAAAAGCGAGTAATGGATGGTCTGATAAAAGCTTTACAGAATTATTAACACTCATAAAAGATATGTTGCCAGATGATAATGAACTTCCCAGTCGAACCTACGAGGCTAAACGGATTTTGTGTTCTATTGGAATGAGTTACGAAAGGATTCATGCGTGTCCTAACGATTGCATTTTATTTCGAAACGAATATGAACTACTTAAGGCGTGTCCGAAATGCAATGTCTCTCGATATAAGAAGAAAGAATCTACTCCAGCAAAAGTCGTGTGGTATTTTCCTATAATACCAAGATTTAGGCGCATGTATCGCAGTGAAGAAGATTCAAAACACTTGACATGGCATGCAGATGAAAGAATTAGAGATGGAATGTTTCGACACCCTGCAGATTCCCCACAATGGGCAAAAATTGATCACGAGTATCCTGAATTCGGGATAGAGTCAAGAAATCTAAGACTTGCACTTTCTACTGATGGAATGAATCCACATGGTCTTCAAAGCATCTCACATAGCACGTGGCCTGTGATTTTGGTAATATATAACCTACCTCCATGGTTATGTATGAAGCGTAAGTTTATGATGTTGTCTCTGTTAATTTCTGGACCCAAACAACCGGGGAATGATATCGACGTATACTTGACTCCTTTAATTGAAGATTTAAAAATTCTGTGGGAGACAGGTGTGGAAGTTTATGATGGGTATAGGAAAAAGTGTTTCAATTTGAGGGCTATGTTGTTCGGCACAATTAATGATTTTCCAGCATATGGTAATTTATCAGGATATAGCATTAAAGGTCAGTGTGCATGTCCTATATGTGAAGAGAGTACAAATTGGATGCGGTTGAAACATTGTAAGAAGAATGTGTTTCTTGGACATCGTAGATTTTTACCTTATAGTCATCAGTATCGTGGGTGGAGAAATGCATTCAATGGAAAATCAGAGGAAGGTAAAGCTCCTTTAGCACCGACTGGATATCAAATACTTGAAAAAGTACAAGGTTTGACCAATAAATTTGGCAAACCTTTTGCGGGAGAGCTGGTGAAAACTGGGTGGAAGAAAAAGTCAATTTTCTTTGAATTGCCATATTGGAAGTCATTGTATGTAAGACATTTCCTCGATGTGATGCATATTGAAAAAAATGTATTTGAAAGTGTTATTGGTACGTTACTCAATGTTCCAGGAAAGTCTAAAGATGGCGTCAATGCAAGATTGGACTTGGTCGATATGGGAATAAGAAATGAACTGGCTCCAGTAAAGAAAGGAAATCGCACATATCTACCTCCAGCCGCTCATACTCTATCTAGAAAGGAAAAAATTGTTTTATGTAAATTTCTACACGAAGTTAAAGTTCCAGAAGGATACTCTTCGAACATTAAAAATTTGGTTTGTATGAAAGACCTCAAGTTAAAAGGTTTGAAGACCCATGATTGTCATATTATAATGGAGCATTTGCTACCAATAGGTATACGTTCCATTTTACCTGAAAAAGTTCGACTAGCCTTAACTAGATTATGTTTCTTCTTCAGGGAAATTTGTAGTAAAGTGATCGACCCTCAGAAATTACCGACATTGCAGAGGGAAATTGTTGTTACTTTGTGTGAGCTTGAAATGTATTTCCCACCATCGTTTTTTGATATAATGGTTCACCTTACTGTTCATCTGGTTAAGGAGACACAACTTTGTGGGCCAGCTTATATGAGATGGATGTATCCGATAGAACGATATATGAAAATATTAAAAGGGTACGTAAAAAGTAGAAGTCGACCAGAAGGTTGTATTGCTGAACGATACATTGTTGAAGAGGCTGCTGAATTTTGTACTGAATATCTGTCCAATGTTGAATCCATAGGGCTTCCCATGTCTCGTCATTCGGGAAGACTATCAGGAGAAGGGATAACTGGAAGGAGACTACTGACTATATCAAGGACAGAATGGGAGCAGGCACAATTGTATGTTCTGCACAATGATGATGAGGTTCAACCGTATGTTACAATACACATTGATCAGTTATCTCGTTTGAACATGAATAGGAATCAAAATTGGATAACTCGAGAGCACAATCGAAGTTTTGTAACATGGTTAAAAAATCACATAATGTCAAAATTTGATATAGACCCCGGATCAATTTCAAATAGATTGAGGTGGCTAGCAAATGGTCCGAGCTTACATGTCTTTTCTTACACTGGTTATGTTATTAACGGCTACACATTTTATACCAAAGAACAAGATGATCAGACCACTATGCAAAATAGTGGAGTCACTCTCGTAGCTGAAGCGATGCATGTCTCAAGTGCAAAAGACAAAAACCCAATATATGCAAATCTATCATATTTTGGGGTTATCGAGCGCATATGGGAGTTAGACTACACAATGTTTCGTGTTCCCATATTTGGTTGCAAGTGGGTCGATAATAATAATGGCGTTCGGATTGATGAGTCAGGATTCTTGCTTGTCGATTTTAATAGGGTGGGATACAAAGACGAGCCTTTTATTTTAGCGTCGCAAGCTCAACAAGTGTTTTATGTCACTGATCCTTCTGATGATAAATGGTCTGTTGTCCTATCGACCAATAAAATAAGTGATGATAACAATAATGATGAAGATGTTGGTAATGATCTTTTATTTGCAACATCACAACAACCACATGAAATTGATTCAACTGATGATGGTTTATATCTTAGAGATGATCATGATGAGGGAATTTGGATTAATCCATCGTTTCGTATTGTAAATGGACAAACAAATGTGAATGCCACCAGGAAAAGAAGAAGGTCGTCTTAATGTATATGTTTAATTGTTTTATATAAGCCATGCATGTAATCTAAATTATTGTGATAAATATGAATATAATCTGAATTATTGTGATAAATATGCATGTAATTTGAATTGAGTGTTTTATACTAATATGGCAGAATAGCAACAGATTTCATATCATAAGCTTTTGGAATCAAACCATACATACCAGCATATTGGGATCCTAGTTATAACATCTCACAGTTTGCTACTAATGTCACTTATATAATGTAAATTAAGTGCCAATTCGATTGGAATAAATGTCTGAGTTACAGTCATCCAAAATTGAACCCAAATAAAACCAACACAAAAATAACATATTGAGGTCTTTTACAACGCTTTTTATAAAAAGCGCTGTAAAAGACCCTTTTGAAAATAAGTAAGAAAGACATTTTACAGCGCTTATTTGAAAAAGCGCTGTAAAAAGCTTTATTAATAATAATTATCAGACACCTAACATGACTATCTCTAACAAGATTTTCTTCAAACACCTTGTACGCATCATGGGAATCCCCAAAAACACATTGTTAACAAAAACATCAGACTCAAACCCATTTTTCGCAACATGGCAATGAACCTGAATACCAAGTTTTAATTTAAGAAGGAAAGGGAATGTAAAGAGATAAAAAGGGTGTTGAGGTAGAGATTGAATTGTGAAAGAGTAAGCTTTGATGTTTGTGAAGATGCATAAAAGGAGAAGAGTTTGGTGAAAATGAAGGGATTTTGGTGGTGACCAGTTACTACTATGTGGGTTTTGCATGTTGAGCTTGTTTAAAAAATAACATAACAAAACACAAAAACAATAAGGCCTTTTACAGCTCTTATTTGAACAAGCGCTGTAAAAGGGTTTTATATATAACATAATAAAACACTGAGGTCTTTTACAACGCTTATTGGGAAAAGTGCTGTAAAAGAGCCTTTTAAAAAATTAAATAAGGACGCCTTTTAGAGCGCTTTTTAAACAAGCGCTCTACAAGGCCTAATGCAAAAGAAGCGCTGTAAAAGGCTTATAAAAAGCGCTGTAAAAGTGTTACGTATATATAACAGTTACTGCTTCAGTTTCCTCTTCATTACGTAAACTTCACTATCATCTCAACCTTCATCGTTCTTCTCTTCTTTTGCAAACCCTATCATCCTGTCCATTACGAACCTTATTTCCACGATCATCTCCTACATTTCGAACCTTATTTCCATCCAAGATCATCTCTCCCATTTCACACAATATATTTTCATTGAAATACGTAACCCTCATTACGTATTTCTTCAATACCGTATTTCTGTGAACCATATTTCATATTTCTGTGAACTTTCTGCGTTCCCTCTTTTCTTTACATTTCATCTTTCTTCGAACCATTATTCAGGTATTGATATTATTAATTTTTTGTAATCATTAAAATGCATGTTGAGCTTGTTTAAGATATACTGATACATGTTGAGCTTGTTTATAATAATGCATGATGCATGTTGAGCTTGTTGATGTTATACTAAACTGCATGTTGAACTTGTTGTAGTTAAATGGATACAAACAATCTAAAATAGATTCTCCGGGCTGCATGCGAAATAACTCATATTCTTGTGATAGTGTGTTGAGTTTGGATCTTTTTACCTCAATGGTGCCTTCGTGAGTTACTTCCAACGTATCCCATATTTCTTTTGCTGTTTTACAGTGAGATATGCGGAAAAACTCATCCATTCCTAGTGCAGATTGTAATATGTTCTTAGCCTTTTTATCGAAAAGCACTTTTCTCTTATCCTCATCCGTCCAAGAATTTTTTATTTTTATTTCTTCTTTGTTATTGATGACAGTTTTTGGAATATGAGGACCATTTTCAACGGCATCCCATATGTCATCTCCTTGTGCTTCGAGATATGCTTGCATACGGATTTTCCAAAAATCGTAGTGCTCTCCAACAAAACATGGTGGCTTGGTACTGCTACCACCATCTCTAAAGACAGGTTGTGCGGAAGCCATGAGTAATTGATCGAGGAATAAGTTACCTTAACCTGCTCTGATGCCAATTGTTAGTATAGAAGTACGCCTAAGAGGGGGGGGTGAATTAGGTGTTAGTAAATTTTCTTGTTTTTAGTGATATGGTAATCAGATTTTCTGAGTTTAAGAACAAGGCTTAATAACAAGTGCAGTAAGTAAATGAACACGATAAGATTTATCCTGGTTCCCCTTATAACCAAGGGTACGTCCAGTCCTCTTGCACACCACAAGAGATTAATCAACTACTTGTCAGAAAATGTACAATTCCCACCCTGGGATTCTTGCTACAAAACTTCTAACAATACTTCTAAGATAGCACACCACTATCTTACTTGTACAAATGATACAATAAGGTTTGAATAAATCTAAGATGTGGTATATTGATAAACAACTCAATAGTAATTCAAGTACTTGAGAACTTTTAGAATGATATGAAAATCTAATGCAAGTACTTAGAAAAATCAGAATTTTGTTCAAAGTTGTTCAAAATGAATTAATTCAAGGATGGTTGATTTTTGATCTGAAGTTATGGGGTATTTATACTCCATAAAACATCCTTTCAGATTCGTGGCCATTGATCCAAGAGGTTTGATGAAAAATTACAATGTTCTAGAGGCATTCCAGATCTGAAAAATTGTAATGTTTCCAGGTGTATTCGAATACAGTATATGTGTATTCGAATACACGTCTTTGTAACGTTCAAAAAATTCAAATTTTACATCTTGTATTCGAATACACATCAGTGTAGTCGAATACAGATTAGTGTATTTTAGCCTCTGACTTAACTTGTATTCGACTACATATGGGTGTAGTCGAATACACTTGGCCACTAACTTAGCTTGTATTCGACTACAGATGGGTGTAGTCGAATACACCATTTAACGTTTTGTCTCTGACTTAAGTTGTATTCGAATACAACATGGTGTATTCGAATACACTTATGCAAATTGTCAAAAATATGATTGAAAAGTATTCCTGAGGTAATTAATTACTTACTTGCGTATGTAATTACTTATGTATTAAACAAACTTATATATTAACCGTACTTATGTTTTAACTATTGATTTAGGGTGTCACTACATGTGTCCTATACTTGTCCTTGCCTACTCAACGGAAGGTGGGAAAAGGAAAATTGTACAATACTTCGGGAGAAGTATTGCACAATATTCCGATCCCCGCGGGCCATGTCAAAGTATCGCCTAATGTTGCTTTCGAACCAACTGCACCGTTGCCCATACCGGACAACGATGGAGATATGAAGTTCTTAAGCGACGCTATTGGCAAGTTATTAGGCGACGCTATTGGTAGTTACGTGGCATGGCCCACAAACCTTGTTGCCCTCCAAAAAAAGATTCCCAGAAACAAATCAGTTACATCTCCCGAAAAGGTTTGTCACATTTATTACCTAAGGTTTGTCATTTTTTCAGATTCAATAAACTAACATTTTACCTCATTTTTGTAGGTCCAAATAAATAAACCACCCCTACAGCCAAAAAAGGGCAGCAAACCTCAAAAATTGGAGGTTAATAGAGCTGCTAAATCACAAAGGCCGGAGGGTAATAAAGCTGCCAAACTTGCAGCAACAAAAAAACTAGATCGGGGAAAATCGGTCGCTGCTGTTGCTGCTCCTAATAAAAGTCAGCAACACCTTGGTAAATACGGGGCGTGTCTTGACATCCAAATAAAAAGGAACATGGGCAGCAGCGACGATTCGCGCATCGTACACATGAATAAAGATATATTTGGAGATGACTATTTCCCAGAAAATCAAATAATTTTCATGTCAAGCACGTACTGACACCATTCTTCCTTTAATTCCATCAGATCTTCCTCAGAATATGATGGACTGGAATTGGCAAAGTACTGCAATATAAAAATTGAACATATTATATTAAGTTAGTATCAAATATATAGATAATTTATATATGAAAATCATATAATGCAAATACCGTACCGTTTCTGGGATAATAGTTTTATTCTTCTCAACAATCTCCTTCATGAATCTCAATATGTAGTACCCACAGTCGATGTTATTTGTTTGACGAGGGCACTTTATTGGGATCCATGTAATGTTATTAGACTTCTGCTTCGACACTTTAGCACCTCTTTGAGCTCGATAAACTTTTAAGGCACTATCGAATGAATAAATGTGATTATTAGAGCATGAATATTTATATATATATATATAAATATTCATGCTCTAATAATCACATTTATTCATTCGATAGTGCCTTAAAAGTTTATCGAGCTCAAAGAGGTGCTAAAGTGTCGAAGCAGAAGTCTAATAACATTACATGGATCTCAATAAAGTGCCCTCGTCAAACAAATAACATCGACTGTGGGTACTACGTATTGAGATTCATGAAGGAGATTGTTGAGAAGAATAAAACTATTATCCCAGAAACGGTACGGTATTTGCATTATATGATTTTCATATATAAATTATCTATATATTTGATACTAACTTAATATAATATGTTCAATTTTTATATTGCAGTACTTTGCCAATTCCAGTCCATCATATTCTGAGGAAGATCTGATGGAATTAAAGGAAGAATGGTGTCAGTACGTGCTTGACATGAAAATTATTTGATTTTCTGGGAAATAGCTTGCTGCTGGGCAAGGGATCTGAATATTATATGGTAGCTAGTGCATATAATGTATATTCTGTTAGTTATTATATGTAAATGATCATAGGACACAATATATGAACATGCATATGGATCTGAATGTAGTTTAGGTTGTAAATTAGGTTATATATATATATGTATCTGAATGTAGTTAATTAGGATGTAGATTATGTTATATATATGTATTTGAATGTAGTTAATTAGGTTATATATATGTATCTGAATGTAGTTAATTAGGTTGTAAATTACAGAGTTACATATATGTTAATTAAGTTACAGAGTTCTGATTTCTGTTCTACTGATTGTGTGAACTGCTTATGGTATTTGAATATGTTTTGTTGTTGTGTGCACTGATTGTGAACTGATTTTGGATCAAAATAATTTTGCATACAAAGATAAAAGACAACGCTTTCTAAAAAAAATGCCATAAAAAGCTAAAAAGCGCTTTTCATTTCAAATATTTAATTTACAGCGTTTAAAAAAAAAAACACATTTTACAGCGCTTTTTTTAAAAAGCGCTGTAAAATGTTGTTGTAAAGCGCTATATTGGTGTACATTTTACAGCGCTTTCTTGAGAAAGCGCTGTAAAATGCAAACCCATAATTTCATATAATGGGTGTGCATTTTACAGCGCTTTCTCAAAAAAGCGCTGTAAAATGTACAACAAAAGCGCTGTGTGCATTTTACAGCGCTTTTTTGAAAAAGCGCTGTAAAATGTGCATAACAAGCGCGCGTTATATTTACATGTTTTATAGCGCTTTTTTAAAAGCGCTGTTGTATCTTTTACAGCGCTCGATTCCACAACGCTTTTTTTTTTTGAAAAAGCGCTGTAAATGGATTAAAAAAAGCGCTGTAAAATGCAGTTTTTCGCGTAGTGTGTATTTTATATTTGGATCATTCGGTTTATCGCCTCAAAACTATTTCATTAATTATGATGTAATTAATTATGACATTTTTTGTTTGTGCTACGCGTTGTTAAAAATCAGGGTGTTACAAATAGCATTGAGACGTGTGCCTAAACCAATTTGATATAATTGTTACGATATATTTTCCCATGTGGGAGAATGTTGAAATGTGTATATTATATTCCAACAATATTATTCAAGCTTATATTTTCTATTATAATTATATTAGCTATTTGTTAATATGTGGCATAATAGAATTGTGATCATATTAAGAATAAGGCTAAATAAATTTCTGATTAGGTAATTAATTAAATGATTAATTAATTGATGTGGGCCAAAAATTATGGCTGAATGTCGATGGACCATTTGGAAATAATAGGAACCCAATACCTTGCGCAAGCAACTGTCCTCTTCTCCCCATCTGAAGAGTGTTCAAGGCAAAAGGAGTACCAGTTGAGGAAGAACCACAAGTCAACGAGTGTTCATCATCTGTCACTCTCCTTTTTTGGATCAATTCTTAAAGACTTTTCAAGATTGCCGCCAAATAGATGATTAGCTATGAATCTAGGTATTACTAAAAGTTAATCTTTAATAAATTAGAAATATTTTAGATCTTAATATATGCATACTCATATGTTTATTGATTTCCGAATTAGAAAATGATGTAGAGCATGTCTTGTGTTATTAACTGCTAATAGATTAATTCCAACATATTATCATCACTAAATCACATAAAGAGACAAAACAAAGAGGAAGGAGGTATAATTGAATCATAAGTTGTGACAATGGTAGAAAATATAAGCCAATCAATAGCTCAACTCAAAGTGCAAAACAATGTGTGATTGTCCCCTTTAAGATTATATCAAAACCATTGAATGATGGTTTAGGATGAATAGTTAAAGTAAGATGTGATAATAGGAAGATATTTGGTGTTAAATATTGTTGTCCATCAATCGATCCAAATAGATGTGTACAATACAAAGGTTTTCATCTTGCAGATGATGATGACATGAAAAACATGTTCTCAACATTTGCTCTTTACAAAAGTAGAGAATCAATCGAATTAAATGTTGCGTTGCACATAACTATTAGTGATATTGGGGCATGTTTGACTTATTCCATGAGAGTTGGTGAAATCTTATTATCTCAACCATGATCGTATTGTTCATATATTCGACACTATGTGTTTTAGCTATCCATTTTCACTTTGCTGTCATTAATTTTTTTGTCTTTAATTATCTATTGTTGTTATGTTTTATGTTTCTTAATAAATTTAAATTTATTACATTATTTCAAAAATATATATTAAATAAACAACAGGTAAATACTAACAACGATAATAATAATTGTTTTTATTTTATTCAATTAACTTTTTAGGATGCTATAGATGATGGGTGATATTTTTGGGTGCCAATATAGTTGAAATGTCAATTCTATCATATGATATCTTTGCATTCTAAGTTTTTTAAAGTTAATAATAATAATAATAATAATAATAATAATTATTATTATTATTATTATTATTATTATTATTATTATTATTATTATATAATAAATAATAACAATAATAATAATAAAACTAAAATATCCAATATAAATAACAATAAAAATATCGAAAACTACTAACTACCTCCACCCCACACTAGAAGTAGAGCTCTATAAAATATTTGTAAGACACGTCATCTCGCTTTTCACTGTGTATCTCAAATCCAAGCTGTATCATACCAGTTCAGCAAGTGTACTGAATCGTTGCAAATAATAATAAAGGATTGCGTTTTACTAAAATTGAACAAAAAGTTCCCAAATTGATTGAAATAATATATAAAATTAACAACAATAATAAAATGGATCCTTTATAATAAGAAAAATATCAGAGATGAGGTTTACTTCGAATCCAACCTTGGTGTCTAATTTGATCCTAGTTACTGAATTTCTTTATGGAATTATTATTGAATTCTCTTTATTATTCTTGCCCTAATGTCTTAGTGACAAAACCTTTAATTCCAAAGTAACCCCTAATTCCTTAGTGGATTTAAGATTTGAATTAAGCCTTACTGTACAGGAATTCTCTTATTAAACTATTGCATTTGCAACCATTTTAATTGGTTTCATGACCTACATCTATCCCTAGACTACAAATTCATGAATTTCTCATCTCAAGTAGGGATGCCAATAAGCTAGGCCGTCTTTCCGCGGCTTATGGCTTGACCTACTTATAGTCTGGTCTGACTTGACCTGGCCTATTTAATAAAAATGATAGGCTCAGGATTTTTTTAAAGCCTGTTAGGTCTGACAGGCCGGTATATATATATTTTATTATTTTTTAATGTTATTTTTATTATTATTTATTAATAATATTATTTCCTATTTTAAAATCTATCAATTAGGCAATCACTCATTATATTGGGTAGCGATTCTATATTTGGTAGTCGTTCCATATTCGGTAGCCGTTCAATTAGGCAATCACTCAATAGTTGTTCTATATTTTTTTTTAGAGGTAACAATGGGTGCGTTTGTTTCAGGATAAAAATCTATTCTTTGAAACCAAAAATCATTTTTAGTGTTTAAAGGGTGTTTGTTTTTGATTTTTTAAAAATCATTTTGTTAGAAAAATCATTTTTTGTTTAATATATATAAATATGTACATTGGTATTGGTATGTGGAGAGCAAATTAGTTATTATTTTATTAGATTTGATTAAATTTTTATTAGTTTCCCTTTTATATAAAAGCATAGTTTAGTCTATTTAAAAAAAATATAAAATATAACATTTAAATATTTTCATGTGAATAAGGCTTTTAAATAGACTTTCTGGTCGGGCCAGACTTTTAAAAAGGTCAGGCCAAGCCGAAAAAAAGCATATGATAGACCGTAGGCAAAGCTTAGGTCTAAAAATTTAATTGTAGGGCAAACTCATGCCTTTCAAAGTCTGGCCTGGCCTGACCTATGCCCACCCCTAATCTCAAGCATTCGTAAAGTCCACTTTCGTTTCAAAATACGAATCGTAGAACATTTTAATGTTGATCAAGCAATAAAAAGCATTAAGCATATAGATGAGAAAAATAATTCAATAAAATCATTCATATAACTAGAAATCAAATCAGAAAAATAAGGGCTTCATCTTGTTACACTCATCCCTAACAAATAGGGTTTAGTTACTCATGATATAGGTAGAAAAGATAGAGATTAAAGAAGAATTACAAGAAGGATTCATGAATGATTCTTGATAAAACTCCTCCAATAGTGTTAAGAACAGTCGTCTCTAAGTATCTCTACTACGGCACAAGTCTCCAAACTTCCCAATAGTAAAAAAGATCCCTAAAAAGTGGGAAAAAAAACATGTTTTTAAACATTCAGACGCGTGTCCCGCGCTTCAGGCACGGAATTTGCATTTCTGACGCAAGTGGACAGAGTCAAGAAGGCCTAAATGCACTCCAGACGCAAGTCCTTGCGCTGCAGGCTCACAACATCTGATGTCTAAAGTATACTGCATTTTTCTCCTCTTTTGATTCTGAATTTGGTTCTGGTGTCTTCATGCACATTGTAGCTATGGATCTTAGCTTTAAGTTTCACTTGGTTTGACTCCAATTGGACATCTACAACTCCAACTATGACTGAAATACTCCACATAGGTCATATTGATTTCTGCCCAAAATTCAGCACTGCACTAAAATAAAGAAACAACACAAAACTACAAAAAAATATCTACTTAGTCAAGGAAATAAGAACATAAACATTTCATTAAATCAAAGAACTAAAATCAACAAAATATATCAAATAACTCCTTAAATTAACTAATTATTAAAGATAAATAAGACTAAAAACAATGAAAAATATGCATATGATGAAGAATCATCACTATATAAGGTCATCAACCATCAAAAGGGTATATAGTTCTACAACAGAAAGTTCTATAGTAGAGGTTGATTTGTGTTCTAAATTTTTGTATTTGATTCTGTAACACCCCGGCCATTACTGTCAGGTATTATTTAAAGTGGTTTGTTCTATCATAACGTTTGATAATCTAATAAAAAAATTAGCTCTTACCCCAAGTCTTAATAATATTGTATCGACGCCAAATTTAGAGAAAGAATGCTCTTATCATAGCAAATTACTAGGATGCAAATAATTACGAATATTCAAAATTACTAGGATGCAAATAATTACGTAATGAAATCACTGTAACACTGTGAATCCTTTCAATGTTGGCACCCAACTAAGTTTGAATTAAACTACCCATACTTAGATAAAATATATCAGTATTTGTTTTGAAACAATATGTACATATAAAACAAAAAAAATAAAAATATGTATTTTAATGTGCTTTTGACCCTTGTAATAAATAATTTTTTCCATTTTAATTTATAATTTTTTTTCATTTTAACATGTTAGGGTTATTTATTTTAGTTTTATGTCATTCCTTGTTTTTTGGTTTTTGTCTCAATAATACATATTTATTTACTTTAATCTCTCAAATATTTGACTTATGTTCCATTAGTAACTGTATGCTAAAATGAGTAAAATAAAAAGCGAACCAAAATTCAAACAAAAGTATATTAGAGTCACCTAAACAAAATAAAAAGTGTTAAATTGAAATATAATATTATGTCGATCATATTGAAAAAAAACTTTGGGACCTAAATAAAAAAATGACTATATTACAAATATCAACATCATATTGATGTATGAGTAAAAATTAGTTTAGTGAAGTGTTTTAAAATTAATAATTGAACTAAAACTAAATATTTACGTGAAACAATCTAATACATTTTATACGTTTATTAATTTATCATCCAAATAAAAAAAAAAGTAAATGTAATGTCGTTATCATACATTCATAATTAAGTAACATTGCGCTTTGTTAATTCATAATCTATTTTTTTTTACTCAAAAATCAGATTTCCTATGTTAATTGTTCGGTAAATTTTGATGTGTATATTTTTATAGAATCTTGCAATATTTTATAAAATAAATTATTGTCTTTCATTACACAAAAATCCCTCAAAGAAATGGAAAGGAGAACAGTAATTACAATTTAGAAGCTATTAATTCTTAATATTTAATTCATCACTATCGAAAAAATTTAATTTTGTATAAGCATACACAATTTCCATAGTTTAGTTAACTACATTTTAAAGTAAAAAGGGAATTTTGAATAAAAGAAAACAAGATCAAACAATACGGAAGGTCATCGACGGATAATTTTTACTAAACTGACGAATATATTGTCGTATTTTTGGATGTTTTAAAAAGATAGATATAAATTGAAATTGAATCAACTGTTCAAAAGGTTTCTCCATTTATTGCATGTATCTTAGACTGCCTATTATTAAGTATTCTAGTCATAATGAACAAGATTCTAGGTTGAAGTAACTAAATGTTGAATAATTCCAATTTGTATATCTTTTAGCTTGTGTTTGAGGCTTCATGTATTTTCTTTGTATTTCAGAGATCTAAGATGGATAAATACTTCATAGATTATCAATGTATAATAAAATTTTAATTTGGCGTGTACCTTATTGTTAGAAAAAACAAATGAAAAACATATTTATAATGTGGCTTGTACCTTGTTGTGAGAGAAAACAAATAAAAAACATGTCTTAATATATTTTTTTTGTCTAAAAGAAATTGAAATTCTCAGTGGCTGATATTTTATTTATTTTTTCAATTAAGGAGGATAAAACCTAACCCTTATTAGATTACTGTGCGTTAGTTGAACATACATTAATTTTTTGTAATGCTATCTTATACGCACACACTAACACTCGGTAGAAAAAACAATATATCATAACTTTTTGATATGACAGTAATTTTTTTTTTTTAATTTTACTAGATAAATGAAATCATACGGCTGCCCCTTTATTATAATTATAAATACATTTTATTTCTCTATTTTGTCATTAAAAATTTGTGTCTTTCACCATACGAAAGACTATAGTACATTTTATAAATCATTTTAAAATACTACCAAAAAATATGTAGTGTATTTTAGCGCATATTCGACGTAGACAAAGTTGTTTTCCTACAAATGTTGAGCACCCTTAAATTATGTTCGTAATTTGAAAATTAATTAGTAAATCAAACTCATATACTATGGACTGAAATAAAAAGAGAAAAGATAAAATAATAGTAGTAGATGGATAGTCATTGTAGTGACTTGAAAACAAGGTCATTTAATTGTAACAGAATAATAAAAAAAATGGTCAAATAAAAATTACAATCTCTATTCCATAATAAAATATAACATCCTCAGTTGTATGTTTGATCATTCATTTATCGATCCAACCTCATCTTGTACGAGTTGTAAGAAACTTTGATTGGTTCGTTGATTTATACTTTTGTATATTAATTCAAATAAGTAAATTTTAAAATATTTAATTTCAAATGATTATTAAATTTATTTAACCTTATAATGCTTAACATAATTCCTAAGAATTATTATTTTTTAATAAGTGGGATTCAACTAACTTCGCATTTACTTTTTCTCATTACACCATAAATAGATTGACAGAGTACCGTCAGGTATTATTTAAAGTGGTTTGTTCTATCATTCCGTTTGATAATCTAATCCAAAAATTATCTCTTATCCCAAGTCCCGATAATATTGTATCAACGCCAAATTTAGAGAAAGAATGTTGTTATCTTAGCAAATTACTAGGATGCAAATAATTACGAATATTCAAAATGTGTGTACTGTCGAAACAACTATACGTTTGTTATAACTTCCTCTTATCTTGTTGTCAATTGTCTACTCTATAAAATGGGCATAATATTTCACATCTTACACATCAAGAAAGAAAAGTGAGAACAAGTTTACATCACAGACATACCTAAACCTTAAGATACACGGGTTTGAAAGATGGCTGGTGGAGTCTTAGTCGCTTCAAAAAATGGAAGGCATTATGAAGGGAAGGTCACATCATTTGTGTTGGTCACATGTTTGGTGGCGGCCATGGGAGGTCTACTTTTTGGTTATGATCTTGGTATTACAGGAGGAGTGACTTCCATGGAACCATTCCTTGTCAAATTCTTCCATGGTGTTTACAAGAAAATGAAAGATGAATATGGGGACGAGAGCCAATATTGCAAATTTGAGAACGAGCTCCTTACTTTGTTCACATCTTCCTTGTATCTTGCAACATTAATAGCTTCTTTCTTTGCTTCCACGACTACAAGAATGTTTGGACGTAAGGCCTCAATGTTTGCGGGTGGCTTGTTTTTCCTTGTTGGGGATTTGTTGAATGGTTTTGTTGTCAACATTGAAATGCTTATCCTCGGTCGCCTATTGCTTGGTTTCGGTGTAGGATATTGTAATCAGGTATGAATTGGTATCAATCTTATGCTTTCGTGTTATGATGTATAAAAGGTCAAGAATATTGTCAGACTGATTGCATTTAATTCTGTTTGTGGCTCCTAAACAGTCTGTTCCAGTGTATTTGTCTGAAATGGCTCCAACACAGATCAGAGGTGCACTCAACATTGGCTTCCAAATAATGATCACAATTGGAATCCTAGGTGCAAATCTTATCAACTACTGGACTGCCAAACTTGAGAGTGGATGGAGAATTTCTTTGGGTATTGGAGTCGTCCCAGTAGTCATGTTGTGTATAGGATCTTTTTTCTTAGGTGACACGCCAAACTATATGATTGAAAGGGGCCAAAAAGAAGGAGCTAAGAAAATGTTGCAAAAGATTCGTGGCATTGATAATTTGATGTGGAGTTCCAAGATCTAATTGATGCTTGCGAGGAAGCCAAAAAGGTGGAGCACCCATGGAAGAATATTACACAACCAAGATACAGGCCTCAACTCACTTTTTGCTCTCTCATTCCATTCTTCCAACAACTCACCGGCATCAATGTTATCATGTTTTATGCACCTGTGCTTTTCAAAACTCTTGGTTTTGGAAACGATGCTTCGCTCATGTCCGCAGTAATTACCGGAGGTGCCAACGTTGTTGCTACTTTTGTTTCCATCTTCATTGTGGACAAGTTTGGAAGAAGGATTTTGTTCCTTGAAGGTGGTGTCCAAATGTTTATTGTAGATTGTTGTTGGAAGCATGATTGCTATCAAGTTTTGAGTTAGCGGTGAAGGATCGTTTACCAAAAATGAAGCCAATCTTCTCTTGTTCTTTATATGTGCATATGTTGCAGCATTTGCTTGGTCTTGGGGTCCTTTGGGATGGTTAGTGCCTAGTGAAATATGCTCTCTTGAGGTTCGATCTGCAGGTCAAGCTACCAATGTTGATGTGAACATGTTGTTCACATTTGCCATTGCTCAAATTTTTCTTACTATGCTTTGTCACTTGAAGTTCGGACTTTTCTTCTTTTTTGCTGGCTTTGTGCTCATCATGACAATTTTCATTGCCTTGTTTCTTCCCGAGACAAACAACGTCCCCATTGAAGAAATGAGTAAAGTGTGGAAGTCTCATTGGTTTTGGACAAAGTTTGTTCCTGATGTTGTCATTGATAATGACCACAAGGTGGTTGCTTGATTTTGTTTTTAAGGAAATGCTCGTCGAGTAGACCAAGATGTGTGATATAATTGTTTCCGTAAAATTAGTTTGATTTTTTTGTAGTCCTTTTGTATCTACAAATTTATTTATAATTGTATTCATTTAAGATTGGTCTTTGACAAATTGATGTTTTAATATACTGTACTTGTAGTTTGAAGACATAGTTAGTTTTCTTTAGTTTAATTTAATACTTCGAAAGAAAAATCATTATCCAAAAACAAAATATAGCTATAAAATTATGTCCTTTCCTAACTAAATTTCATGGAAATATTTGTATGTTATAATAAATGACCTATTGGTTTTTGGTATGTGAAGATAAATTAATTAGTCTATTATAGATTTATATTCCCATCAGTTTAGTTAAATGAAAATTTTAATATTAGTGAAGTTCGTCAATTAAAAATTACATCAATATACTTAGGCCCAAAATAAGTTGATAAAAATAGTTTTTAAGCTGTCTTATTTTTTTCAAAAAAGACATTTTTTATCAAAATATATTCCTATTCATAAACTGAGTTGACACATCATCTATTTCTAAGTTACTAAAATTCTTCCAACAAACATGTTAACCAATAAATTTGAATATTTATTCATTCTAAATATCAATAAACAAGCGGAAAATATTGATCGAACCATACAAGTTGTACTAGGATACATATTATTTGTGTTATTTTTGAATGAAACTGTCAAAATCATCCAAAGAAGTTTGGAAAAGGAATTTTACCACGAACAGACTTACAAAACCAAAATAAAACTTTTTATGACGAAAGTAACAACTAAATAAACAAATATACTTATCTTAAAAAGAAAATACTTATTAAAGATCAAAATATATCAATGCATAATAACACTCTTGATAATTTAAAGAAATTTTGTTGTGATTTATTTATGCCAGTTCAATAAATGTAAAGTTTTTAAAAGCACACTAGCACGTAATGAAATCATTGTAACACCGTGAATCCTTTCTATGTTGGCACCCAACTAGGTTTGAATTAAACTACCCATACTTCCATAAAATATATCAGTATTTGTTTTGAAACAATATGTACATATAAAACAAAAATAATAAAAATATGTATTTTAAAGTGCTTTTGGCCCTTGTGATAAAATTTTTTTTCCATTTTAATTTATACTTTTTTTTCATTTTAACATGTTAGGGTTATTTATTTTAGTTTTATGTCATTCCTTGTTTTTTTGGTTTTGTCTCAATAATACATATTTATTTACTTTAATCTCTCAAATATTTGACTTATGTTCCATTAGTAACTGTATGCTAAATAGAGTAAAATTAAAAGCGAACCAAAATTTAAACAAAAGTATATTAGAGTCACCTAAACAAAATAAAATGTGTTAAATTGAAATATAATATTATGTCGATCATATTGAAACAAAACTTTGGGACCTAAATTAAAAAATGACTATATTACAGATATCAACATCATATTGAAGTATGAGTAAAAAATAGTTTAGTGAAGTGTTTTAAAATTAATAATTGAACTAAAATTAAATATTTACGTGAAACAATCTAATACATTTTATACGTTTATTAATTTATGATCCCAAAAAATAGATAAATAAATAAATGTAATGTCGTTATCATACATTAATAATTGAGTAACATTGTGCTTTGTTAATTCATAATCTATTTTTTTTTTTTACTCAAAAATCAGATTTCCTATGTTAATTGTTCGGTAAATTTTGATGTGTATATTTTTATAGAATCTTGCAATATTTTATAAAATAAATTATTGTCTTTCATTACACAAAAATCCCTCAAAGAAATGGAAAGGAGAACAGTAATTACAATTTAGAAGCTATTAATTCTTAATCTTTAATTCATCACTATCGAAAAAATTTAATTTTGTATAAGCATACACAATTTCCATAGTTTAGTTAATTTTATTTTAAAACAAAAAGGGAGTTTTGAATAAAAGAAAACAAGATCAAATAATACGGAAGGTCATCGACGGATAAGTTTTACTAAACTGACGAAAATATTATCGTATTTTTGGATGTTTTAGAAAGATAGATATAAATTGAAATTGAATCAACTGTTCAAAAGGTTTCTCCATTTATTGCATGTATCTTAGACTACCTACTATTAAGTATTCTAGTCATAGTGAACAAGATTCTAGGTTGAAGTAACTAAATGTTGAATTATTCCACTTTGTATATCTTTTAGCTTGTGTTTGAGGCTTCATGTATTTTCTTTGTATTTCAGAGATCTAAGATGCATAAATACTTCATAGATTATCAATGTATAATAAAATTTTAATTTGGCGTGTACCTTGTTGTTAGAAAAATGAAAAACATAATTTTAATGTGTCTTGTACCTTGTTGTGAGAGGAAACGAATGAAAAACATGTCTTAATATATTTTTTTAGTCTAAAAGAAATTGAAATTCTCAGTGACTGATGTTTTATTTATTTTTTCAATTAAGGAGGATAAAACCTAACCCTTATTAGATTACTATGCGTTAGTTAAACATACATTAAATTTTTGTAATGCTATCTTATATGCAGACACTAACACTCGGTAGAAAAAGCAATATATCATAACTTTTTGATTTGACAGTTATTTTTTTTCTTCATTTTACTACATAAATGAAATCATACGGCTTCCCCTTTATTATAATTATAAATACATTTTGTCTCTCTATTTTGTCATTAAAAATTTATGTGTCTTTTACCATACGAAAGACAATAATACATTTTTTTAATTATTTTAAAATACTACAAAAAAAAAATATGTGGTGTATTTTAGCGCATATTCGACGTAGACAAAGTTGTTTTCCTACGATTGTTGAGCACCCTTAAATTATGTTAGTAATTTGAAAATTAATTAGTAAATCAAACTCATATACTATGGACTGATAGTAGATGGATAGTCATTGTAATGACTAGAAAACAAGGACATTTAATTGTAACAGAATAATAAAAAAAATGGTCAAATAAAAATTACAATCTCAATTCCATCAGAAAATATAACATCCTCAGTTATATGTTTGATCGTTCATTTATCGGTCCAACCTCATCTTGTACGAGTTGTAAGAAATTTTGATTGGTTCGTTGATTTATACTTTTGTTTATTAATTCAAATAAGTAAATTTTAAAATATTTAATTTCAAATAATTATTAAATTTATTAAACCTTAAAATACTTAACATAATTCCTAAGAATTATTTTTTTTAATAAATGGGATTCAACTAACTTCGCGTCTACTTTTTCTCATTACATCATAAATAGATTGACAGAGTACCGTCAGGTATTATTTAAAGTGGTTTGTTCTATCATTCTGTTTGATAATCTAATCCAAAAATTAGCTCTTATCCCAAGTCTCAATAATATTGTATCGACGCCAAATTTAGAGCAAGAATGCTGTTATCTCAGCAAATTACTAGGATGCAAATAATTACGAATATTCAAAATGTGTGTACTGTCGAAACAACTATATGTTTGTTATAACTTCCTCTTATCTTGTTGTCAATTGTCTACTCTATAAAATGGGCATAATATTTCACATCTTACACATCAAGAAAGAAAAGTGAGAACTATAACACCCTGAACTCAAATTGAAATAAAAAGTAAAATGCACTAGTTTTAAAGAGATTCGCAGCGGTTCCAAAATAGAGTATATATATATATATATATATTTGGTATACTTTAAGGTTCAAGACATCACATTCACACTTACACAAAATGCTAGCATAAAAATTTTCAATAAAAAAAATTCTTAATATCGAATATAGTTGATGTTCATTAAATAAATACTTTTGATATAAAAGCAAGTTCTAAACTTAGAGACAATTAATTTCTAACTCTGAAAAACCGATAAAAATAACACAATTGATCAATCAAATTTACAAAATCTAAATTGTTCATAAATCAACAAAATACGAAAAATCACTCCCACCCAGTATCACCTATTTAGAGCGTGGATCCCCAATCGATAACCTGAAATAACTGCGCTCTCGCAAGCGCCAAACACAAGCAATGAGGGGTGAGCTTCGAAAACATGTAATAGTATAAAATAACTGAGAAGAACACGTAAAAAAATATTAAACACCGTAACATATCAAATCACAACCAACAAGAATAATCAAGGTAAAACATTGATACAATCCACAACATCAAGTAAGTAAATACACAAATCAAGTAATGTTATGCATGCTCTTATACTCTAGACTCCTCCTCTTTCATTGGTACCATTCTAACTCTGAAGTACTTGGTTAGGAGGCTTGATACTATGCCACCACACAAGTGGACGGACAATTCAAATTAGCCATGTCCTCATAGATCCCCTCAACTCAACCCGAGACACATATACGCGACAGTCGAGGTAAACGTGTGTTGCATGGTAGCTCCCAACATTTGGAGTGCTACCTCTAAGTCACTTAGGAATTCCCCACCCGAATACCTCCAAGGTCTAACAATCTTGACCTAAGGCTCAACAGCAGACCGCCACGATCGGGCTCATTCAGTTGTACTTCCCCATAATCACTAGGCTTGTCAGGCCCTACCTATATGATGACCAAATAAACTCTACTTCAAAAATTATCAACAACTACTTTCTCCCCTCGTTGTCCTAGGTTACTTACTCCATTAAGAGAACCATCATTGGTACAGGTTGAATTTGTCACTATTCAATTAAACACAATACGCATTTCATGATATTCATCAAGGTGGTAATATCACAAGTCAAGGAGTACACATCGTTATTGCAGATTTCCATAGTCATACATTACATTCAAATTTTATCATCATATACGTCATCTCAAACAATAAAGGGTCTTCACTCACATATAATAAATATATTACTAGATCGTTCACACACATCACATCATTTGCAAGGTAAGTAATTACAATTCATCACATTTTATATCATATATCAATATCAAGGATAGATATAAACAAGGCACAAAATGCATCAATTACACAATTCTACAATAATTCAACTATCACACAATCTTCAAAAATTAAATCAAACAACATCCTATAAAAGTTTCTAATTCACATTTTAACCTCACAAAATTCAAGTTTGCTCATTAGTCAATTATTACTCAAAGGGCTTCTGCCATACGTAGCGAGCCCCGAATGAATTGTGGGAAATACGGTATTCCCGTTCATCTCACTTAATTTATACTCATGCATTCGAACTCACTCTCACCCCATACCTCAATGTGACGCTTTCATAAGATATAAGGATCATAATGATTTTCAGCAACCATGAGATGTCGACAACACGCAACAAACGAGTCCAAACGCATCGACGAATTTGCAGAGTCAATGAAACATGACTGATAATTTACGCGCACTATAAAAATCAATGTTACATAATTAAAAAAATATATTAAGAGAATAAACATATTCAAAACGAAGTGAAACAAGTTATCAAAAAGGCCTCACCGACGTGTTGGAGCACCGATACGGTCCGACATCAACTTCCCCTTGAAGGTTTCGACGAGAGGAATCCAAAAAAGATATCGGTTTTTTAAGATGATGTATGTGTTGTCCAGAATTCAAGAAAACAGCCACGACAATGGTGGAAACCCTTTTTTTAAAATGTAACGGTTGGCGATTTCGAGCATAGGTAACGAGAGAGGGTGTTTCATGGAGTCCAAATATGGTCTTGGTTTTCGTTTGTGATAGTCGTGGTGGCCGAAATCTTGATCCAAAGGTGGAGGTGTGATTTTTGACAAAGATAAATAAGACGTTT
>NC_021165.2:53006198-53006469 GCF_000331145.2 Cicer arietinum
AATGTGGTCTCAGTTTTCTAAGACAACCATTGTAACGATCGTGGTCGAGGCGAGAAGAAGGAAGAGGAAATGGTTGTTGGCGGCGGTGTATACGGAGAAGAAGGAAGAGGTTCTGGTCTTGTTGTTACTATTTTTCTTTCTTCCTTTATTATTATTATTATTGTTATTATTATTATTATTATTATTATTATTATTATTATTATTATTATTATTATCATTATTATTATTATTATTAATAAATACTATTATTACTATTATTATTATTATTATT
>NC_021165.2:53011436-53011703 GCF_000331145.2 Cicer arietinum
TAAATTGAGTAAAATAAAGCTGAAATGCAATAAGTAAATACGGTGCAAAGGATATAAAATTGGGTTGCCTCCCAATAAGCGCTTCTTTAAAGTCATTAGCTTGACGTCTCAACTATTGTCAAGGTGGTATATATGACATGAAGAACACATCATCCTTCTCACCAAAAGATACATATTTCAAGTGAGGTGGCAATTGCTTTTTCTCTATATATTCATCTTCATTCCTTTTCAACCCCTCCCATGTAGTGGGGAAACGGGGGGAGTAAG
>NC_021165.2:53011882-53012125 GCF_000331145.2 Cicer arietinum
GTGCCATCTGCTACATCAATCATAGCTCGCCCTGTTGCTAAGAACGGTCTCCCCAAAATCAATGGGATGTCATTGTCTTCCTCCATGTCTAGTACCACGAAATCCACTGGAAAAATGAACTTATCCACTTTAACCAACACATCTTCCACCACTCCATAAGGGTGTTTCATTGAGAGATCCGCAAATTGTAGCATCATCTGTGTGTCTTTGACTTTTCCAATGCCCAGTTTTTTGTATATGGAA
>NC_021165.2:53012625-53013529 GCF_000331145.2 Cicer arietinum
CGTTTCAGCAAGTGTACTGAATCGTTGCAAGTAATAATAAAACGGTAGTACCGAGTATCGAACACAAGGATTGTGTTTTACTATTGAATTATATTTGATTACTAGAATTGAACAAAAAGATTCCCAAGTTGATTGAAATAATGTTTGAATGTAACAACAATAATAAAGTTGATATTTTATAATGAGAAACATTGTCAGGGATGAGTTTCACTTCGAATCCAACCTTGGTGTCTAATTTGATCCTAGTTACTGAATTCCTTTATTGAATTATTACTGAATTCTCTTTATTATTCTTGCCCTAATGTCTTAGTGACATAACCTTTAATTCCAAAGTAACCCCTAATTCCTTAGTGGATTTAAGATTAGAATTAAGCATTACCGTATAGAAATTCTCTTGTAAATTATTGCTTTGCAACTAATTTAATTGGTTTCATGACCTGCATCTATCCCTAGACTACAAATTCATGAATTTCTCATCTCAAGCATTCGTAAAGTCCACTTCCGTTTCAAAATACAAATCGTAGAACATTTTAATGTTGATCAAGCAATAAAAAGCATTAAGCACAGAGATGAGAAAAACAATTCAATAAACTCATTCATATAACTAGAAATCAAATCAGAAAAATAAGGGTTTCATCTGGTTACACTCATCCCTAACAAACAGGGTTTAGTTACTCATGACAGAGATACAAAAGATAAGGATTAAAGAAGAATTACAAGAATGATTCATGGATGATTCTTGATAAAACTGCTTCAATCGCGTTAGAAACGGCCGTCTTTGAGTTTCTATGCTAGGGCACAAGTCTCCCAAGTTCCCCAGAGTCAAAAAAAGATCATAAAACAGTAAAAATCCCTGTTTTTATGGTTGCTGGTGCGGTTATCGCGCCCCAGGCGCGCTTGGATG
>NC_021165.2:53018108-53019244 GCF_000331145.2 Cicer arietinum
CGGTGTCTTCATGAAAGTTGTAGATATGGATCGTATCTTTCATTAGCACTTGGAATGACACTACTTGGACATCTAGAACTCCAGATATGGCTGAAATACTCCACATATGTCATGTTGATTTTTCACCAAAATTCAGCACTGCACTAAAACAAAACGCAATGTAAAATTACGACAAATTCCTACTTAATCAACGAAATAAAAACAAAAAACATTTTATTAACTCAAAGAACAAAAATCAACAAAATGTATCAAATAAATCCTTAATTTAACTGATGATTGAGGATAAATAAGACTAAAATAGTGGGAAAATATGCATATGATGAAGAGTCATCACAACCCCAAACTTAATCTATTGCTTGTCCCCAAGCAACAATTAATTTCATATTTGGTCCTGTTAAATGCACACTTAAATTCAATTTCTCAAATTACATCAAACTCAAATTTCAAAGTTCTTGCTACTGCAAAACATTCATCATGCTCTATGGTTGTTTTCAAAAATACAGACAACAAGATTTGTACACCTTGGCATTCATTCATCAAATTCAACTCTCTCTTCACACAATCTCACCAAAATTTCTCTCAAGTGTTTAGAAAGGTTTATGAATTTATCACTCAAATCCTAGAACATGCATCACGCTACCATAGGCTTGAAAAAATTCTAGTTAGCAATCACAATGCAGTAAACACATACATTTTTGGAGGACTTTCGGGTTGTAATGGGGCTTAGGTAAGGGTAGGACATTTTAGGATAGTAGGCTTTACCACTTGGAGTTAGGCATACATTTCCACCTTATTCTACCATTTTTTTTTTCACCTTTTCATTATGGGGATTCTCAGACATTGACAGAAGAACCAAGAAGATATTATTTTTTTTTTTTTTCACCTTTTCTTCTTCTTTTTTCTTTCATTTTCTTTTTCTTCTTTTTATTTTTTTCTTTTTATTTTCTTTTTGTGAGAATCACCATCCCAAACTTAAAAAGTTGCTATCCCATGAGCAACCCCAAACTTAGAATTTTATCAAGACCAAATTTTTTTTTTCTACCTAACTCCAAGTAAGGTGATTTAATTAAAGTCAGGTGTTTGGCTTGTAATGTGGCTAGTAACCGAAATAAAAGGGCAAGACTCAAAGGGGCTAG
>NC_021165.2:53019267-53020020 GCF_000331145.2 Cicer arietinum
AATTTTATCGGGTAGTAAGAAAGGCTCAAACGACCAATAAAATTGCCTCAATGTATGCATAAATTACATGTGATGCAAGTCAGAATTAGTGCAAGTTCTAGAGGGATAACACATGTCTGGATAATCACACAACAAAGAATTTAAGTGTTTAGGCTCAAAAGCTCACAACTAGGATAATAAGAGGGAGTATGAACAATCAAAATAAAGCCAACATGCTTCTGAAAAGTTAAAATTGTATTTTTGAAAAATTGATGGCATATTAGCCTTCTACAACCATTTATTAATCAAGAATGCATGCATTAGGAAGGCTTGTCGACTTGAGCAATAACATAATCTAAGAAATGAAATTTAACTTGCAAAATCACAAACAAAAATTTTAAGATCAAGTGCAAGTTATTACAACTGTTTCATCATAGTACACATTTAGTGAAAGGAACAAAAAAAACATGAAGAAAAGAAAGTCAACATACACTGACATTAAACAAAGAAAGCGAGAAAATGGAAAGCAATAGGACAAACAACAAAAAGAAAAAAAAGAAAGAAAGGAAAAAAATTCAAAAACAAAAGAAAGAAAACTTCTCTAGTTTAGCAATTCACGGATCCTCATTTAGATCGTCTGCTTCTGTTCCGCTATGGTCGTCGGTATACTGGTGAGGTGTGAATAAATCAGCATAAAACATGCCTCCTGGTGTCTGTTGAGAGGAGGCAAATGCTCGATAGAGATTGGTCATCCCCAGTTCTAATCTGGCATGT
>NC_021165.2:53020586-53028807 GCF_000331145.2 Cicer arietinum
CATGCTCTTTGAAATGTTATATCAGACACATTCGAACATGGCAATAGTGTATGATGGACAAAAGTACTCCATGCTTTTGCAGTCGGTGTGAGGTCCACGGAGCGTAATTTCCGAACTGAGCCATCTCTATTTCGTACCCAATATGTGCCTAGTCTGCATAAAATGCGTAGGATTTTCTGACTGCTGGGTCTTATACGTTGTGTTTCCATAGCTAGAAAGCGGCAATCACTATAGTTCGGCAGGCCAAACATGTCATTGTTGACTTGAGGTGTGAATGGTACTCTTTTTCCCCTAACGTAACTCACAAATTGGTCAGATGGGAATGGTTGCCTTTGTTAATCTTTCTGGAGTAGATCTTTTTGGTATGATCTTTGCGTACCTACTTCTGGTACCTTCATAATAGGGACTGGAATCAACAAACCATAAATGTTCTTGTCTATCGCAAGCCATCAACTTTGGAGATTTACTTAGGTTTTTATTCTTGATGTATTGCTTTGCTTTTGTTGATCATTTTCTCTTTGAATATGTCCAAAATTATCTTGAGTAAACAACTATGTTCTTTTGCAGTAAATATTGGGGATTTGCAATGTAGATTTATTTACTTTCATTGCCCAGATCGATCTTAAACTAAAAAAGACTTTGTTCTTTGTAAACCAGAATGTTCTTGGATTAATGATATCAAAACCAGAACATTCATGGATTTAAAGTTTTGAAAAAGATAACGTTCTTCGTTTTTCCAGACTTCAGTTTTAATAACCAAAACGTTCTTTGTTTTTCAAAGTGTTGTCCAGAATGATTAGAATGATGTCAATAATGTTCTTCTGACATTTTATCAAACAGTTGGAATGCAGGCATAGTAATGAATGAACAACCCCCAATCTCGCAACCATTAACCCCATTCGATCTCTTTAAACAAGCATGTGTGCATGCATAATGTATACATTTAGCATAGATTCAAATTTAAAAGAGAAAAACCCACATGCATCAGTAAACAAGAATGAGTTGCTATTTAGAGGCTTGGGGAAACTTACTTGAGGATGGGATGATTGGATAAGAGATAGAAACTTACTTGAGGATGAGACAATTTTCGAGATTGTGTGCAAGGAGGGAGCTTGACCTTCAATGATAATGGTGTATGTGAAAGATAGGAAGTTGACTTACTTGTAGTGTTTAAAACAGGCCCAGAATTGCCAGGATGTCTGTGGAATGCGCTTCAAGCGCCTCAGGCGCGCTCCAAGCGCGCGTTGGCAGTAGTGGAATCTGGGAAATGCGCTTCAAGCGCCCCAGGCGTGCTCCAGGCGTGCGTTGGCAGTAGAGGAAGCTGGGAAATGCGCTTCAAGCGCCCCAGGCGCGCATTCACAGTAGAGGAAGCTGGGAAATGCGCTTCAAGTGCCCCAGGCGCGCTCCAGGCGCGCGTTCACAGCGCTGAACTCCCTGAATTGCGCTTCAGGCGCACGGCTTGCGCTTCAGGCGCGTTTTTCCCCTTCTCAACTGAAAAAAAACACTCCCTAACACATTTTATGAGTTCTTGCCTATGCTAAACATCAAGAATGAATAAAATTAGTAATTCAAAACTAAAATTGAAAGTAAATAAAGTGACATGAAATTAAAATGCAAAGGATATGAAGTTGGGTTGCCTCCCAATAAGCGCTTGTTTAGTGTCCTAAGCTTGACAGATCATTCTTCAAATGGCAACCAGATGGATGGACTCCATCGAAAGTTTTGACTCTTCCCCGAAATACGATTTGAGTCTTTGTCCATTGACCTTGAAGTTCCGATCGGAGTGTACATCTTTCACTTCGACGGCACCGTGTGGAAATACCTTGGTTACCTTGAAAGGGCCCGACCATCTTGACTTTAGTTTTCCGGGAAACAACTTCAATCTTGAGTTGAATAGGAGAACTAGTTCTCCTTCTTGGAATTCCTTGAATTTGATTTTTTTGTCATGCCATTTCTTGGTTTTTTCTTTATATATTTTGGCATTCTCATAAGCAAAATTCCGGAATTCCTCTAACTCGTGAAGTTGAAGAATCCTCGCCTCTCCCGCCTTGCCTGAGTCAAAGTTCAAGTACTTCGTCGCCCAAAATGCTCGATGTTCAAGTTCGAGAGGTAGATGACAATCTTTACCATACACAATTTGATACGGTGACATACCCAGGGAGGTCTTAAAAGCTGTTCGGTAGGCCCAAAGTGCATCATCAAGTTTCGTTGACCAATCTTTTCGTGAGGCAGTTACTGTCTTTTCTAGGATTCGTTTAAGCTGCCTGTTGGAGACTTCAACTTGCCCACTTGTTTGTGGATGGTATGGGGTTGCCACTCTATGACGCACATTATACTTTTTTAGGAGGCATTCCATATTCCTGTTTAGAAAATGGGTGCCTTCGTCACTAATCAAGGTTCGAGGCACACCGAAGCGAGCGAATATGTTCTTCTTGAGAAAGGTGATAACCTGTTTCGAATCATTTGTTGGAGTAGCTATTGCTTCAACCCATTTTGAGACATAATCCACCGCCACCAAAATATAAACTTTGTTATATGACGATGGGAATGGACCCATGAAATCAATACCCCACACATCGAACACTTCGACTTCTAATACAGGATTTTGCGGCATCTCATCCCGTTTTGAGATGTTACCGGTGCACTGGCATCGATCGCATTTCTTCACATAGTTGAATGTATCTTTGAATAATGAAGGCCAGAACAACCCCGATTGTAGAACTCTTGCTGCAGTTCGGTCACCACTGAAATGACCCCCATACTCGGAGTCGTGGCAGTGCCACATTACCTTTTCTTGTTCCTCCTCGGGCACACATCTTCGCAACAGCCCATCCACTCCTCTTTTGTACAGAAAGGGTTCATCCCATACATAGAATTTGGCATCGTGGATAAACTTCTTGCGTTGTTGGTAAGTGAAATCAGATGGGATTGTACCCCCCACCTTGAAATTAGCAAAGTCGGCAAACCAAGGTACCGTGGTAATGGCAAAGATGTGCTCATCAGCAAATTGATCTCGAATCGGTCTAGTGTCCTCATTCTCCACAACCTTCTCCAATCGAGATAGGTGGTCAGCCACAGTGTTCTCTGACCCCCTTTTTATCCCGGATCTCAATGTCAAATTCTTGTAGTAATAGAATCCATCTAAGCAACCTTGGTTTTGATTCCTGCTTAGTAAACAAATACCTCAAGGCAGCATGATCAGTGTAAACAATAACTTTCGATCCTAATAAATAAGACCGAAATTTATCAAAAGCATAGACTACAGCTAATAATTCTTTTTCAGTTGTAGCATAATTGTGTTGTGCCTGATTTAAAACATGACTAGCATAGTAGATCACATGCAACATCTTGTCTTTTCTTTGTCCCAGAACTGCCCCAATAGCACTGTCACTTGCATCACACATGATTTCAAAAGGTAGTGACCAGTCAGGTGCAGTGATGATGGGGGCAGTTATCAGCTGGTTTTTCAAATTGTTAAAAGCATGCAAACAATCCTCATTGAATTCGAAAGGTGTGTCTTTCGCAAGTAAGTTTGTAAGTGGTTTTGCAATTTTTGAAAAATCTTTTATAAACCGTCTATAAAATCCAGCATGGCCTAAAAAGCTTCTAATGCCTTTCTCGTTGGTAGGGGGGAAGTTTTTCAATTACTTCAACTTTGGCCTTGTCTACCTCGATCCCCTTGTGGGAGATTCGGTGGCCTAAAACAATTCCCTCCCTTACCATAAAATGGCATTTCTCCCAATTTAGGACCAAGTTGGATTTTTCACACCTTTCTAATACAAGAGATAGATTAATCAAACAGTTATCAAAGGATGAGCCAAATACAGAAAAGTCGTCCATGAATACCTCAATATGTTTCTCAATCATATCAGAAAATATGGACATCATGCACCTTTGAAATGTGGCTGGCGCATTACATAATCCAAATGGCATTCTTCGATAAGCAAATACCCCATACGGACATGTAAATGCAGTTTTCTCTTGATCCCCGGGTGCTACAGCTATCTGATTGTACCCTGAATAGCCGTCTAGGAAGCAGTAATACTCATGTCCGGCTAACCGCTCAAGCATCTGATCAATGAAAGGGAGCGGGAAATGATCCTTCCTCGTGGCACTATTCAGTCTCCTGTAATCAATACACACTCTCCAGCATGTAACCGTCCGAGTAGGAATTAACTCGTTCTTTTCATTTGTGATGACAGTCGTTCCGCCCTTTTTTGGTACCACTTGGACGGGACTCACCCAAGAGCTATCTGAAATTGGGTATATGAGCCCGGCTTCTAGTAACTTTACCACCTCTTTCCTGATTACTTCTTTCATTACCGGATTCAATCTCCTTTGGGGTTGTACTACCGGTTTGTGATTGTCTTCCATGAGGATTTTGTGCATACAAAAAGTCGGACTTATTCCCTTCAAGTCATCAATGGACCAACCGATAGCACCCTTGTGCTTCCGCAGAATTCTCAACAACTTTTCTTCTTGTAACTCGCTTAAGCTTGCACTGATTATGGCTGGATTTTTTTCTTCTTCACCCAGGAATACATATTTCAAATGAAGAGGCAGCTGCTTGAGTTCAATCAGTGGTGTCTTTTTCTCAGCGGATTTGTCTTCATTCCCTTTCAAGTCCTCCCACCTAGTAGGAAAACGGGGGGAGTAAGATGGCGATGCCTCTAACATGGCCCAAACCTCCTTCATCTTTGGGTCTTCACTTTCTTGAACGACATCTTGGGGTAGACATAAAACTCTTTCTAATGGCAGGCTGGGTGTTTGATGCTTTATTTCTTCATTGACTATCTCATCTAAAATCTCGATTCGATTGCACCCTTCTCTTTCTTTTGAGTGTTCCCTGGCTTTTAGAATGTTAAAAGTGACGGTTTCTTCATTTACTTTCAAGGTTAAGGTGCCATCTGCTACATCAATCATAGCTCTCCCTGTTGCCAAGAACGGTCTTCCCAAAATCAAAGGAATGTCGTTGTCTTCCTCCATATCTAGTACCACAAAATCTACTGGAAAAATGAACTTGTCCACTTTAACCAACACATCTTCCACCACTCCATAGGGATGTTTCATCGAGCGGTCCGCAAACTGTAACATCAGCTGTGTGTCCTTGACTTTTCCAATGCCCAATTTTTTGTATATTGAAAGGGGCATAAGACTTACACTAGCCCCAAGATCGCACAAAGCCTTCCCAAAAGTTCTATTTCCAATAGCGCACGGGATTGAGAAGCTTCCAGGGTCCTTGAGCTTCGGTGGCAGCTTCCTTTGTAGTATAGCACTACACTCTTCTGTGAGCATAACTGTTTCACCGCCGATTTTTCTTTTTTTCGACAGAATATCCTTCATGAACTTAGCATATGTCGGCATCTGCTCTAGTGCTTCTGCAAAAGGGATGTTAATCTGTAATTTTTTAAAAACATCAAGAAACTTACCAAATTGCTTTTCAGTTTCTTCCCTCCTTAATCTTTGAGGGAATGGAAGTCGAATTTCTGGTTTTGGCAGTGGTTCCCCTTTTTGTACCACGGGTTCTTCCTCCTTTTCAATAGCAATGCGCTCTTCAACCGATATTGGTGTGACCATTTCCTCCCGGTGAGTTGGAGTCAAGGTACTTCTACTCTGTTCGGCTTCAGGTGGCACTTGTTCTCTCACCTTGCCACTCCTCGTGGTCACTGCATTAACATTGTTTCTTGGGTTCGGCACTGTGTCACTAGGTAGATTTCCAGACTAATTTCGTGGATTCGTAACTGTGTCACTAGGCAAATGTCCAGTCGTTCTTTGTGCCATTTGTTGAGCAATTTGACCCATTTGAGTCTCAAGATTTTTTATTGATGCAGAGTGATTTTTCTGGACGGCTCTTGACTCCTCAATGAACGAACTTGTGCTTGTAACTAGTTTTTCTATAGCGCTCTCCCAAGCAGCCTTTCTGGGTGGGAATTGGTTTGGTTGAGCTTCTTGTTGACCCTGGGATCTACCTTGTTGATCTCTCCAAGAAAAATTCGGATGATTTCTCCAACTAGGATTGTACGTATTAGAGTAGGGGTTATTCTGCCTGTTGTTATTACTCACAAAATTCATCCGTTCTAGTTCTTCTACCTCATTATCATCCAGTGCTTCACAGACTCCAGTTTTATGTGCTCCTCCACAAAGGTTACAACTAGTCTGCTTTAGTAATTTGACGGGGGCCACTTGTGGTTGTATATTTAGAGCTGCCATTCCCTTCTTTATCTCAGTGGCGATAACCTCTTCCATTTTTGATAGTAGCCTGTCTGGAGCTAACCCATCCATAACATTCAATTCCATTACACCACTTGTCGAACCACCACTTCTGTCATACAATATCATCTGCTCATTTGATGCCATGATCTCAATAATCTTTCGTGCTTCTGCTGCGGTTTGGTAATTCAAAGAACCACCAGCTGTGGCATCCAACATAATTCTGGTGCTCAGCCTCAAGCCATTACAGAATATTTGCATTTGGGCAGTGTCGTCATAAGCATGATTAGGGCATCCGGCTAGTAAGTTTCTGAATCTCCTGTAAGTGTCACGAAGAGATTCCCCCTCTTTCTGTTTGTAACCGGTAATTTCTTGCCTCTTTCTCACGAACATGGCTGGGGGGGAATATTGTTCCAAGAACTTATCCTCAAGATCATCCCATGTGGTGATGCTGTCGGCGGGGAATGAAAGAAACCACTCCTTAGCATCATCTATCAAAGAGAATGGAAATAGCTTCAATTTCTTGGTTTCCTCAGATAAACCATCCACCTTCACTGTTTCACATAACTCAAAGAAATTTGTGAGGTGTCTATTAGCGTCTTCGTTATGTCTACCGGCAAAATGAATTTCCCTCAACTCTCGGTATAGAGCAGGACTTATTTCAAACTTATTGACTGTAACCGGTTGGTGATGGATGCAAACTTATTGACTGTAACCGGTTGGTGATGAATGGGTAATCGAGCACGATTTCTAATTCGGTTCCCATATTCTCCGAGAGTACGTTCTGGTGGTGGTAGGTCGGCCATTTCAGTAAATACGACACAATCACCCAAAACCTCTTCTTCCACAACTAACTGTCTTTCCCTTCGTCTCCTTTCTCAAGCCGCCTTTCGATGTGCCTTTGCTGTTTTTTCAATTTCTGGATCAAAGATAAGCTCAGCTGAGGACTGGCCTCGCATACAAGGTTAGACAGATTGTGAGTAATGAAGAGTTTAAAATAAAGAAAAATAAATAATTAAGTAAAAACAAGCAGTTTTGAAACAAATATTTTTTTTTTTATTTTTAAATTAGAAATAAAATAAAAGAAGAAATTTTATTGCAGAGCAAAAAATTTCAATTCAGTAAATAAATTAAATTCAATAGTGATATGGCAATCCCCGGCAACGGCGCCAAAAACTTGATAGCGTTTCAGCAAGTGTACTGAATCGTTGCAAGTAATAATAAAACGGTAGTACCGAGTGTCGAACTCAAGGATTGCGTTTTACTATTGAATTATATTTAGTTACTAAAATTGAACAAAAGGTTCCCAAGTTGATTGAAATAATGTTTGAAATTAACAACAATAATAAAATTGATCTTTTATAATGAGAAAAATGTCAGGGATGAGTTTCACTTCGAATCCAACCTTGGTGTCTAATTTGATCCTAGTTACTGAATTCCTTTATTGAATTATTACCGAATTCTCTTTATTATTCTTGCCCTAATGTCTTAGTGACAGAACCTTTAATTCCAAAGTAACCCCTAATTCCTTAGTGGATTTAAGATTAGAATTAAGCATTACCGTATAGAAATTCTCTTGTAAATTATTGCTTTGCAACTAATTTAATTGGTTTCATGACCTGCATCTATCCCTAGACTACAAATTCATGAATTTCTCATCTCAAGCATTCGTAAAGTCCACTTCCGTTTCAAAATACAAATCGTAGAACATTTTAATGTTGATCAAGCAATAAAAAGCATTAAGCACAGAGATGAGAAAAACAATTCAATAAACTCATTCATATAACTAGAAATCAAATCAGAAAAATAAGGGTTTCATCTGGTTACACTCATCCCTAACAAATAGGGTTTAGTTACTCATGACAGAGATACAAAAGATAAGGATTAAAGAAGAATTACAAGAATGATTCATGGATGATTCTTGATAAAACTGCTTCAATGGCGTTAGAAACGGCCGTCTTTGAGTTTCTATGCTAGGGCACAAGTCTCCCAAGTTCCCAAGAGTAAAAAA
>NC_021165.2:53031159-53041401 GCF_000331145.2 Cicer arietinum
GTCTCCTTTCTCGAGCCGCCTTTCGATGTGCCTTTGCTGTTTTTTCAATTTCTGGATCAAAGATAAGTTCTGCTGAGGACTGGCCTCGCATACAAGGTTAGACAAATTATGAGTAATGAACAGTTAAAGAAAGATAAATAACCAAGTAAAAATTAAAGAGTTTTAAACCAGAATATTTTTTTATTAGAAATAAAATAAAATAAAAAATTTTATTGCAGAGCAAAAAGTTTCAATTAAGTAAATAAATTAAATTCAATAGTGAATTGGCAATCCCCGGCAACGGCGCCAAAAACTTGATTGCGTTTCAGCAAGTGTACTGAATCGTTGCAAGTAATAATAAAACGGTAGTACCGAGTGTCGAACTCAAGGATTGCGTTTTACTATTGAATTATATTTGATTACTAGAATTGAACAAAAAGGTTCCCAAGTTGATTGAAATAATGTTTGAAATTAACAACAATAATAAAATTGATCTTTTATAATGAGAAAAATGTCAGGGATGAGTTTCACTTCGAATCCAACCTTGGTGTCTAATTTTATCCTAGTTACTGAATTCCTTTATTGAACTATTACTGAATTCTCTTTATTATTCTTGCCCTAATGTCTTAGTGACAGAACCTTTAATTCCAAAGTAACCCCTAATTCCTTAGTGGATTTAAGATTAGAATTAAGCATTACCGTATAGAAATTCTCTTGTAAATTATTGCTTTGCAACTAATTTAATTGGTTTCATGACCTGCATCTATCCCTAGACTACAAATTCATAAATTTCTCATCTCAAGCATTCGTAAAGTCCACTTCCGTTTCAAAATACAAATCGTAGAACATTTTAATGTTGATCAAGCAATAAAAAGCATTAAGCACAGAGATGAGAAAAACAATTCAATAAACACATTCATATAACTAGGAATCAAATCAGAAAAATAAGGGTTTCATCTGGTTACACTCATCCCTAACAAATAGGGTTTAGTTATTCATGACAGAGATACAAAAGATAATGATTGAAGAAGAATTACAAGAATGATTCATGGATGATTCTTGATAAAACTGCTCCAATGGCGTTAGAAACGACCGTCTTTGAGTTTCTATACTAGGGCACAAGTCTCCCAAGTTCCCAAGAGTCAAAAAGATCCCTAAAACAGTAAAAATCTGCGTTTTTATGGTTGCTGGTGCGCATCGCGCGCCCCAGGCGCGGAAAACGCGCTCCAGGCGCACAGCATCTGCTGTCAGATGTATTTTGCATTTGGCTCATCTTTGGCGTCTGAATTTGGTCCCGGTGTCTTCATGAAGGTTGTAGATATGGAACGTATCTTTCATTAGCACTTGGAGCGACACTAATTGGACATCTAGAACTCCAGATATGGCTGAAATACTCCACATATGTCATGTTGATTTTTCACCAAAATTCAGCACTGCACTAAAACAAAACGCAATGTAAAATTACGACAAATTCCTACTTAATCAACGAAATAAAAACAAAAAAAAAATTTATTAACTCAAAGAACAAAAATCAACAAAATGTATTAAATAAATCCTTAATTTAACTGATGATTGAGGATAAATAAGACTAAAACAGTGGGAAAATATGCATATGATGAAGAGTCATCACCCACCCAGTATCACCTATTCAGAGTGTGGATCCCCAATCGATAACCTGAAATAATTGTGCTCTCGCAAGCGCCAAACACAAGCAACGAGGGGTGGGCTTCAAAAACATGTAATAGTATAAAATAACTGAGAAGAACACGTAAAAAAATATTAAACACCGTATCATATCAAATCACAACCAACAAGAATAATCAAGGTAAAACATTGATACAATCCACAACATCAAGTAAGTAAATACACAAATCAAGTAATGTTATGCTTGCTCTTATACTCTAGACTCCTCCTCTTTCGGTACCATTCTAACTCTGTAGTACTTGGTTAGGAGGCTTGATACTATGCCACCACGCAAGTGGACGGACAATTCAAATTGGCCCTGTCCTCATAGATCCCCTCAACTCAACCCGAGACACATATACGCGACAGTCGAGGTAAATGTGTGTTGCATGGTAGCTCCCGACATTTGGAGTGCTACCTCTAAGTCACTTAGGAATTCCCCACCCGAATACCTCCAAGGTCTAACAATCTTGCCCTAAGGCTCAACAGCAGACTGCCACGATCAGGCTCATTCAGTTGTACTTCCCCATAATCACTAGGCTTGTCAGGCCCTACCTATATGATGACCAAATAATCTCTACTTCAAAAATTATCAACAACTACTTTCTCCCCTCGTTGTCCTAGGTTACTTACTCCATTAAGAGAACCACCATTGGTAGGGGTCGAATTTGTCACTATTCAATTAAACACAATACGCATTTCATGATATTCATCAAGGTGGTAATATCACAAGTCAAGGAGTACACATCGTTATTGCAGATTTCCATAGTCGTACATTACATTCAGATTTTATCATCATAATACGTCATCTCAAACAATAAAGGATATTCACTCACATATAATAAATATAATACTAGATCGTTCACACACATCACATCAATTGCAAGGTAAGTAATTACAATTCATCACATTTTATATCATATATCAATATCAAGGATAGATATAAACAAGGCACAAAATGCATCAAATACACAATTCTACAATAATTCAACTATCACATGATCTTCAAAAATTAAATCAAACAACATCCTATAAAAGTTTCTAATTCAAATTTTAACCTCACAAAATTCAAGTTTGGTCATTAGTCTATTATTACTTAAAGGGCTTCTGCCATACGTAGCGAGCCCCTAATGAATTGTGGGAAATACGGTAATCCCGTTCATCTCACTTAATTTATACCCATGCATTCGAACTCACTCTCACCCCATACCTCAATTTGACGCTTTCATAAGATATAAGGAGCATAATGATTTTCAGCAACCATAAGATGTCGACAACACGCAACAAACGAGTCCAAACGCATCGACGAATTTGCAGAGTCAATGAAACATGGCTGATAATTTACGCACACTATAAAAATCAATGTTACATAATTAAAAAAAATATTAAGAGAATAAACATATTCGAAACGAAGTGAAACAAGTATCAAAAAGGCCTCACCGAAGTGTTGGAGAACCGATACGGTCCGACATCAACTTCCCCGAAACAGACAAATGAGCAGTGTTTCTTGAAGGTTTCGACGAGAGGAATCCAAAAAAGATATCAGTTTTTCAAGATGATGAATGTGTTGTCCAGAATTCAAGAAAACAGCCGCGACAATGGTGGAAACCCATTTTTTAAAATGTAACGGTTGGCGATTTCGAGCAAAGGTAACGAGAGAGGGTGTTTCATGGAGTCCAAATATGGTCTTGGTTTTCGTTTGTGATGGTCGTGGTGGCCGAAATCTTGATCCAAAGGTGGAGGTGTGATTTTTGACAAAGATAAATAATAGTTTCAATTTACGATTTAGGTTGAGAATGAAAGAGGAGATCACAATGATCACGAATGTGGTCTCAGTTTTCTAAGACAACCATTGTAACAATCGTGGTCGAGGCGAGAAGAAGGAAGAGGAAATGGTTGTTGGCGGCGGTGTATACGAAGAAGAAGAAGGAAGAGGATCTGGTCTTGTTGTTACTATTTTTCTTCCTTTATTATTATTATTATTATTATTATTATTATTATTATTATTATTATTATTATTATTATTATTATTATTCAAAACCTTTTATTAACTTTACTTTTATTAAAATAAAAAAAATAAGTTTAATTATTAAATATCTAAATAGTAATAAGGATGACATATTTCACATTAAAATAATAACAATCTAAAATTAATAAAAACATATAAATATACTTAATATCCCTATCAATAATTTAAATAAATTATTAAGACAAACACATGATAAATTATCACACTATTGCAAATACACATGTAAGAAAATCAATCATAATTATTTGTCAACACGTATTGTAAACACATGCAATACTAAATTAATTCTTTAAATTCCCATTAGATAAATTAAATAATTTATTATTAAATTTGGGGTGTTACAAGAACAAGTTTACATCACAGACATACCTAAACCTTAAGATACACGGGTTTGAAAGATGGCTGGTGGAGTCTTAGTCGCTTCAAAAAATGGAAGGCATTATGAAGGGAAGGTCACATCATTTGTGTTGGTCACATGTTTGGTGGCAGCCATGGGAGGTCTACTTTTTGGTTATGATCTTGGTATTACAGGAGGAGTGACTTCCATGGAACAATTCCTTGTCAAATTCTTCCGTGGTGTTTACAAGCAAATGAAAGATGAATCTGGTTACGAGAGCCAATATTGCAAATTTGACAACGAGCTCCTTACTTTGTTCACATCTTCCTTGTATCTTGCAGCATTAATAGCTTCTTTCTTTGCTTCCACGACTACAAGAATGTTTGGACGTAAGGCCTCAATGTTTGCGGGTGGCTTGTTTTTCCTTGTTGGGGCTTTGTTGAATGGTTTTGCTGTCAACATTGAAATGCTTATCCTCGGTCGCCTATTGCTTGGTTTCGGTGTAGGATATTGTAATCAGGTATGAATTGGTATCAATCTTATGCTTCCATGTTATGATGTATAAAAGGTCAAGAATATTGCAAGACTGATTGCATTTAATTTTGTTTGTGGCTCCTAAACAGTCTGTTCCAGTGTATTTGTCTGAAATGGCTCCAACACAGATCAGAGGTGCACTCAACATTGGCTTCCAAATGATGATCACAATTGGAATCCTAGGTGCAAATCTTATCAACTACTGGACTGCCAAACTTGAGAGTGGATGGAGAATTTCTTTGGGTATTGGAGCCGTCCCAGCAATCATGTTGTGTATAGGATCTTTTTTCTTAGGTGACACACCAAACTCTATGATTGAAAGGGGCCAAAAAGAAGGAGCTAAGAAAATGCTGCAAAAGATTCGTGGCATTGATAATGTTGATGAGGAGTTCCAAGACCTAATTGATGCTTGCGAGGAAGCCAAAAAGGTGGAGCACCCGTGGAAGAATATTACACAACCAAGATACAGGCCTCTACTCACTTTTTGCTCTCTCATTCCATTCTTCCAACAACTCACCGGCATCAATGTTATCATGTTTTATGCACCTGTGCTTTTCAAAACTCTTGGTTTTGGAAAAGATGCTTCACTCATGTCGCAATAATTACCGGAGGTGTCAACGTTGTTGCTACTTTTGTTTCCATCTTCATTGTGGACAAGTATGGAAGAAGGATTTTGTTCCTTGAAGGTGGTGTCCAAATGTTTATTTGCCAGGTGAAAATTGCAACTTAACTAGTAATTAATTCTTTATATTTTAAAATTAGTATCCACACACCGCTCAAACTAAGCCATTTTAAAATCATGACTAATATAAATGTTATAATCATTTATTGTAGATTGTTGTTGGAAGCATGATTGCTATCAAGTTTGGAGTTAGCGGTGAAGGATCGTTTACCAAAAATGAAGCCAATCTTCTCTTGTTCTTTATATGTGCATATGTTGCGGCATTTGCTTGGTCTTGGGGTCCGTTGGGATGGTTAGTGCCTAGTGAAATATGCTCTCTTGAGGTTCGATCTGCAGGTCAAGCTACCAATGTTGCTGTGAACATGTTGTTCACATTTGCCATTGCTCAAATTTTTCTTACTATGCTTTGTCACTTGAAGTTCGGACTTTTCTTCTTTTTTGCTGGCTTTGTGCTCATCATGACAATTTTCATTGCCTTGTTTCTTCCCGAGACAAACAACGTCCCCATTGAAGAAATGACTAAAGTGTGGAAGTCTCATTGGTTTTGGACAAAGTTTGTTCCTGATGTTGTCGTTGATAATGACCACAAGGTGGTTGCTTGATTTTGTTTTTAAGGAAATGCTCGTCGAGTAGACCAAGATGTGTGATATAATAGTTTCCGTAAAATTAGTTTGATTTTTTTGTAGTCCTTTTGTATCTACAAATTTATTTATAATTGTATTCATTTAAGATTGGTCTTTGACAAATTGATGTTTTAATATACTGTACTTGTAGTTTGAAGACATAGTTAGTTTTCTTTAGTTTAATTTAATACTTCGAAAGAAAAATCATTATCCAAAAACAAAATATAGCTATAAAATTATGTCATTTCCTAACTAAATTTCATGGAAATATTTGTATGTTATAATAAATGAACTATTGGTTTTTGGTATGTGAAGATAAATTAATTAGTTTAATATAGATTTATATTCCCATCAATTTAGTTGAATGAAAATTTTGATATTAGTTGAATTCGTCAATTAAAAATTACATCAATTATACTAGGCCCAAAATAAGTTGATAAAAAATAGTTTTTAAGCTGTGTTATTTTTTTCAAAAAAGACATTTTTTATCAAAATATATTCCTATTCATAAACTGAGTTGACACATCATCTATTTCTAAGTTTCTAAAATTCTTCCAGCAAACCTCTTAACCAATAAATTTGAATATTTATTCATTCTAAATATTAATAAACAAGCGGAAAAGATTGATCTAACCATACAAGTTGTACTAGGATACATATTATTTGTGTTATTTTTGAATGAAACTGTCAAAGTCATCCCAAAGAAGTTTGGAAAAGGAATTTTTCCACGAACAGACTTACAAAACCAAAATAAAACTTTTTATGACGAAAGCAACAACTAAATAAACAAATATACTTATCCAAAAAAGAAAATACTTATTAAAGATCAAAATATATGAATGCATAATAACACTCTTGATAATTTAAAGAAATTTTGTTGTGATTTATTTATGCCAGTTCAATAAATGTAAAGTTTTTAAAAGCAAACTAGCACGTAATGAAATCATTGTAACACCGTGAATCCTTTCTATGTTGGCACCCAACTAGGTTTGAATTAAACTACACATACTTACATAAAATATATCAGTATTGGTTTTGAAACAATATGTACATATAAAACAAAAATAATAAAAATATGTATTTTAATGTGCTTTTGACCCTTGTAATAAATAATTTTTTCCATTTTAATTTATAATTTTTTTTCCATTTTAACATGTTAGGGTTATTTATATTAGTTTTATGTCATTCCTTGTTTTTTGGTTTTTGTTTCAATAATACATATTTATTTACTTTAATCTCTCAAATATTTGACTTATGTTCCATTAGTAACTGTATGCTAAAATGAGTAAAGTAAAAAGCGAACCAAAATTTAAACAAAAGTATATTAGAGTCACCTAAACAAAATAAAAAGTGTTAAATTGAAATATAATATTATGTCGATCATATTGAAACAAAACTTTGGGACCTAAATAAAAAAAAATGACTATATTACAGATATCAACATCATATTGAAGTATGAGTAAAAAATAGTTTAGTGAAGTGTTTTAAAATTACTAATTGAACTAAAATTAAATATTTACGTGAAACAATCTAATACATTTTATATGTTTATTAATTTTTCATCCCAATAAATAAAAAAATAAATGTAATGTCGTTATCATACATTCATAATTAAGTAACATTGTGCTTTGTTAATTCATAATCTATTTTTTTTTTACTCAAAAATCAGATTTCCTATGTTAATTGTTCGGTAAACTTTGATGTGTATATTTTTATAGAATCTTGCAATATTTTATAAAATAAATTATTGTCTTTCATTACACAAAAATCCCTCAAAGAAATGGAAAGGAGAACAGTTATTACAATTTAGAAGCTATTAATTCTTAATATTTAATTCATCACTATCGAAAAAATTTAATTTTGTATAAGCATACACAATTTCCATAGTTTAGTTAACTACATTTTAAAGTAAAAAGGGAATTTTGAATAAAAGAAAACAAGATCAAACAATACGGAAGGTCATCGACGGATAATTTTTACTAAACTGACGAATATATTGTCGTATTTTTGGATGTTTCAAAAAGATAGATATAAATTGAAATTGAATCAACTGTTCAAAATGTTTCTCCATTTATTGCATGTGTCTTAGACTACCTACTATTAAGTATTCTAGTCATAATGAACAAGATTCTAGGTTGAAGTAACTAAATGTTGAATTATTCCACTTCGTATATCTTTTAGCTTGTGTTTGAGGCTTCATGTATTTTCTTTGTATTTTAGAGATCTAAGATGTATAAATACTTCATAGATTATCAATGTATAATAAAATTTTAATTTGGCTTGTACCTTGTTGTTAGAAAAAAAACAAATGAAAAACATAATTTTAATGTGGCTTTTACCTTGTTTTGAGGGAAAACGAATGAAAAACATGTCTTAATATATTTTTTTAGTCTAAAAGAAATTGAAATTCTCAGTGGCTGGTATTTTATTTATTTTTTCAATTAAGGAGGATAAAACCTAACCCTTATTAGATTACTATGCGTTAGTTGAACATACATTAATTTTTTGTAATGCTATCTTATACGCACAACTAACACTCGGTAGAAAAAGCAATATATCATAACTTTTTGATTTGACAGTTATTTTTCTTTTTTTTCATTTTACTACATAAATGAAATCATACGGCTGCCCCTTTATTATAACTAGATGCTAACCCGTGTATTGCCCGGGTATATTTTTATTTATTAAATTTAAGTGGATTTAGAAGAAAAAAAATATGAAGTTTTATATCCTAATTAAGTATTTATATCAATAATATATATACAATTTTACCAATATAATTAATAGAAGAGAAGTACCAATTTAGACGAATGACTTGAATAAATAAAGTACCGTATTAATATTGAGATCGTTGGATATGTTAAATATTGAAGTAATATATTTGATAATTGAAATTAAGATATACAATTGAGTTACAAAATATATTACTTTATTGTTGAAACTAAAAATGATTAAAGTAAAATACTTGGAAATACATTCATCTTGTATTTTACGTTATTACTTATTTGTTGTCTCATTCGATCATTTTAATCATACATCTTTATGGTAATTGTGAATTTTTTTTATTTTAAATCGGATATATTAGAATTTTAATTTACAAACACTCAAATTGTTATTAATATTAATAGAGTAATCATAATGATTAACATTTTGGTTTCAAAATCGAAATCCAAAATTTATTACAATTACAAAATATTAATCCTCAAACAATTATAAATATATATTAAATATAAATAATTGCAAATGAATTATTTTAATTTCATACCAATTAACACTATAAAACAATAAATGTAATTTAAATAATTTCAGTAAAATAAAGTTGACCAAAATTCAACAAACATATTTTGTCCAGAATTTCTAAATATTTATATGCTATATATATTTACCAATATTCAAAAATGATATTTTTTTTGTTCTCTCACTCGATCATTTTAATTTGAAAACTAATTACAAAATATTAATTGTCAAACAATTATACAACAAATATAAAAAATTGCAAAATAAATTACTTTAATTTCATGTCAATTACCACGGTAAAACAACAAATCAAATTTAATTAATTTCAATAAAAAAAACTTACCAAAATTCAAAGAGTCATGACTTTGTCCATCATTTTTAAATATTTATATACTATATATTTACCAATATTCAAAGTAGAAAATCAAATACAAATATTTTTTGTTCTTTTATTCGATCATTTAATCATCCATCTTTTGTGATAATTGTGAAATTTTTTATTTTAAAATTGGATAAATTAAAATTTTAATTTACAAAAATTTAAACTATTATTAATATTAAATAGAGTAATCATAATGATTAATATTTTGGTTTCAAAACCAAAATTCAAAATTTATAACAATTCGGTTACAAAATATTAATTGCCAAACAATTTTAAGTATACATTAAATACAAATAATTGCAAATGAATTACTTTAATTTCATGTCAATTAACACTATAAAATAACTAATTAAATTGATCAAGATTCAAAAAGACATAATTTTGTCAATAATTTATAAATATTTATATATGCTATATATATTTACCAATATTCAAAGTAGAAAATTAAATACAAATATTGTTTGTTCTCTCACTCGATCATTTTACTTATCGATCTTTGTGGTAATTGTGAATTTTTTTACTTTAAATCGGATATATTAGAATTTTAATAATTTACAAACATTCAAACTATTATTAATATTAATTGAGTAATCATAATCATTAATATTTTGATTTCTAAACCGAAATCTAAAATTTATAACAATTCAGTTACAAACTATTAAATTGTTAAACAATTACAATTATACATCAAACACAAATAATTGTAAATGAATTACTTTAATTTCATATCAATTAAAACTATAAAACAACAAATTA
>NC_021165.2:53041901-53091774 GCF_000331145.2 Cicer arietinum
GACAACTTCAAACGATTTACATAATCCATAGCAATGAAGGAATGGGTTGCCCCTGAATCAGAATGTGTAGTTAGGGGGTTACCTGTAATCGCACAGTCACAGGATAAAACCTAACCCTTATTAGATTACTATGCGTTAGTTGAACATACATTAATTTTTTGTAATGCTATCTTATACGCACAACTAACACTCGGTAGAAAAAGCAATATATCATAACTTTTTGATTTGACAGTTATTTTTCTTTTTTTTCATTTTACTACATAAATGAAATCATACGGCTGCCCCTTTATTATAATTATAAATACATTTTATCTCTCTATTTTGTCATTAAAAATTTATGTGTCTTTCACCATACGAAAGACAATAATACATTTTATAAATTATTTTAAAATACTACAAAAAAATATGTAGCGTATTTTAGCGCATATTCGACGTAGACAAAGTTGTTTTCCTACGAATGTTGAGAACCCTTAAATTATGTTAGTAATTTGAAAATTAATTAGTAAATCAAACTCATATACTATGGACTGAAATAAAAAGAGAAAAGATAAAATAATAATAATAGATGGATAGTCATTGTAATGACTAGAAAACAAGGACATTTAATTGTAACAGAATAATAAAAAAAATGGTCAAATAAAAAGTACAATCTCAATTCCATCATAAAATATAACATCCTCAGTTATATGTTTGATCGTTCATTTATCGGTCCAACCTCATCTTGTACGAGTTGTAAGAAATTTTGATTGGTTCGTTGATTTATACTTTTCCTTATTAATTCAAATAAGTAAATTTTAAAATATTTAATTTCAAATGATTATTAAATTTATTTAACCTTAAAATACTTAACATAATTCCTAAGAATTATTTTTTTTAATAAATGGGATTCAACTAACTTCGCATCTACTTTTTCTCATTACACCATAAATAGATTGACAGAGTACCGTCAGGTATTTTTTTAAAGTGGTTTGTTCTATCATTCCGTTTGATAATCTAATCCAAAAATTAGCTCTTATCCCAAGTCTCGATAATATTGTAACGACGCCAAATTTAGAGAAAGAATGCTGTAATCTCAGCAAATTACTAGGATGCAAATAATTACGAATATTCAAAATGTGTGTACTGTCGAAACAACTATATGTTTGTTATAACTTCCTCTTATCTTGTTGTCAATTGTCTACTCTATAAAATGGGCATAATATTTCACATCTTACACATCAAGAAAGAAAAGTGAGAACAAGTTTACATCACAGACATACCTAAACCTTAAGATACACGGGTTTGAAAGATGGCTGGTGGAGTCTTAGTCGCTTCAAAAAATGGAAGGCATTATGAAGGGAAGGTCACATCATTTGTGTTGGTCACATGTTTGGTGGCGGCCATGGGAGGTCTACTTTTTGGTTATGATCTTGGTATTACAGGAGGAGTGACTTCCATGGAACCATTCCTTGTCAAATTCTTCCCTGGTGTTTACAAGCAAATGAAAGATGAATCTGGGCACGAGAGCCAATATTGCAAATTTGACAACGAGCTCCTTACTTTGTTCACATCTTCCTTGTATCTTGCAGCATTAATAGCTTCTTTCTTTGCTTCCACGACTACAAGAATGTTTGGACGTAAGGCCTCAATGTTTGCGGGTGGCTTGTTTTTCCTTGTTGGGGCTTTGTTGAATGGTTTTGCTGTCAACATTGAAATGCTTATCCTCGGTCGCCTATTGCTTGGTTTCGGTGTAGGATATTGTAATCAGGTATGAATTGGTATCAATCTTATGCTTCCATGTTATGATGTATAAAAGGTCAAGAATATTGCAAGACTGATTGCATTTAATTTTGTTTGTGGCTCCTAAACAGTCTGTTCCAGTGTATTTGTCTGAAATGGCTCCAACACAGATCAGAGGTGCACTCAACATTGGCTTCCAAATGATGATCACAATTGGAATCCTAGGTGCAAATCTTATCAACTACTGGACTGCCAAACTTGAGAGTGGATGGAGAATTTCTTTGGGTATTGGAGCCGTCCCAGCAATCATGTTGTGTATAGGATCTTTTTTCTTAGGTGACACACCAAACTCTATGATTGAAAGGGGCCAAAAAGAAGGAGCTAAGAAAATGCTGCAAAAGATTCGTGGCATTGATAATGTTGATGAGGAGTTCCAAGACCTAATTGATGCTTGCGAGGAAGCCAAAAAGGTGGAGCACCCGTGGAAGAATATTACACAACCAAGATACAGGCCTCAACTCACTTTTTGCTCTCTCATTCCATTCTTCCAACAACTCACCGGCATCAATGTTATCATGTTTTATGCACCTGTGCTTTTCAAAACTCTTGGTTTTGGAAACGATGCTTCGCTCATGTCCGCAGTAATTACCGGAGGTGTCAACGTTGTTGCTACTTTTGTTTCCATCTTCATTGTGGACAAGTTTGGAAGAAGGATTTTGTTCCTTGAAGGTGGTGTCCAAATGTTTATTTGCCAGGTGAAAATTGCAACTTAACTAGTAATTAATTCTTTATATTTTAAAATTAGTATCCACACACCGCTCAAACTAAGCCATTTTAAAATCATGACTAATATAAATGTTATAATCATTTATTGTAGATTGTTGTTGGAAGCATGATTGCTATCAAGTTTGGAGTTAGCGGTGAAGGATCGTTTACCAAAAATGAAGCCAATCTTCTCTTGTTCTTTATATGTGCATATGTTGCGGCATTTGCTTGGTCTTGGGGTCCGTTGGGATGGTTAGTGCCTAGTGAAATATGCTCTCTTGAGGTTCGATCTGCAGGTCAAGCTACCAATGTTGCTGTGAACATGTTGTTCACATTTGCCATTGCTCAAATTTTTCTTACTATGCTTTGTCACTTGAAGTTCGGACTTTTCTTCTTTTTTGCTGGCTTTGTGCTCATCATGACAATTTTCATTGCCTTGTTTCTTCCCGAGACAAACAACGTCCCCATTGAAGAAATGACTAAAGTGTGGAAGTCTCATTGGTTTTGGACAAAGTTTGTTCCTGATGTTGTCGTTGATAATGACCACAAGGTGGTTGCTTGATTTTGTTTTTAAGGAAATGCTCGTCGAGTAGACCAAGATGTGTGATATAATAGTTTCCGTAAAATTAGTTTGATTTTTTTGTAGTCCTTTTGTATCTACAAATTTATTTATAATTGTATTCATTTAAGATTGGTCTTTGACAAATTGATGTTTTAATATACTGTACTTGTAGTTTGAAGACATAGTTAGTTTTCTTTAGTTTAATTTAATACTTCGAAAGAAAAATCATTATCCAAAAACAAAATATAGCTATAAAATTATGTCATTTCCTAACTAAATTTCATGGAAATATTTGTATGTTATAATAAATGAACTATTGGTTTTTGGTATGTGAAGATAAATTAATTAGTTTAATATAGATTTATATTCCCATCAATTTAGTTGAATGAAAATTTTGATATTAGTGAAGTTCGTCAATTAAAAATTACATCAATACACTTAGGCCCAAAATAAGTTGATAAAAATAGTTTATAAGCTGTGTTATTTTTTTTCAAAAAAGACATTTTTTATCAAAATATATTCCTATTCATAAAGTGAGTTGACACATCATCTATTTCTAAGTTACTAAAATTCTTCCAACAAACCTCTTAACCAATAAATTTGAATATTTGTTCATTCTAAATATTAATAAACAAGCGGAAAATATTGATCTAACCATACAAGTTATACTAGGGATACATATTATTTGTGTTATTTTTTAATGAAACTGTCAAAATCATCCCAAAGAAGTTTGGAAAAGGAATTTTTCCACGAACAGACTTACAAAACCAAAATAAAACTTTTTATGACGAAAGCAACAACTAAATAAACAAATATACTTATCTGAAAAAGAAAATACTTATTAAAGATCAAAATATATCAATGCATAATAACACTCTTGATAATTTAAAGAAATTTTGTTGTGATTTATTTATGCCAGTTCAATAAATGTAAAGTTTTTAAAAGCAAACTAGCACGTAATGAAATCATTGTAACACCGTGAATCCTTTCTATGTTGGCACCCAACTAGGTTTGAATTAAACTACCCATACTTACATAAAATATATCAGTATTGGTTTTGAAACAATGTGTACATATAAAACAAAAATAAAAAAAAAAAAAAATATGTATTTTAATGTGCTTTTGACCGTTGTAATAAATAACTTTTTCCATTTTAATTTATAGTTTTTTTTCATTTTAACATGTTAGGGTTATTTATTTTAGTTTTATGCATTCCTTGTTTTTTGGTTTTTTTTTCAATAATACATATTTATTTACTTTAATCTCTCAAATATTTGACTTATGTTCCATTAGTAAATGTATGCTAAAATGAGTAAAATAAAAAAAGAAACCAAAATTTAAACAAAAGTATATTAGAGTCACCTAAACAAAATAAAAAGTGTTAAATTGAAATATAATATTATGTCGATCATATTGAAACAAAACTTTGGGACCTAAATAAAAAAAAATGACTATATTACAGATATCAACATCATATTGAAGTATGAGTAAAAAATAGTTTAGTGAAGTGTTTTAAAATTAATAATTGAACTAAAATTAAATATTTACGTGAAACAATCTATTACATTTTATACGTTTATTAATTTTTCATCCCAATAAATAAAAAAATAAATGTAATGTCGTTATCATACATTCATAATTAAGTAACATTGTGCTTTGTTAATTCATAATCTATTTTTTTTTTACTCAAAAATCAGATTTCCTATGTTAATTGTTCGGTAAACTTTGATGTGTATATTTTTATAGAATCTTGCAATATTTTATAAAATAAATTATTGTCTTTCATTACACAAAAATCCCTCAAAGAAATGGAAAGGAGAACAGTAATTACAATTTAGAAGCTATTAATTCTTAATATTTAATTCATCACTATCGAAAAAATTTAATTTTGTATAAGCATACACAATTTCCATAGTTTAGTTAACTACATTTTAAAGTAAAAAGGGAATTTTGAATAAAAGAAAACAAGATCAAACAATACGGAAGGTCATCGGCGGATAATTTTTACTAAACTGACGAATATATTGTCGTATTTTTGGATGTTTTAAAAAGATAGATATAAATTGAAATTGAATCAACTGTTCAAAAGGTTTCTCCATTCATTGCATGTATCTTAGACTACCTACTATTAAGTATTCTAGTCATAATGAACAAGATTCTAGGTTGAAGTAACTAAATGTTGAATTATTCCACTTTGTATATCTTTTAGCTTGTGTTTGAGGCTTCATGTATTTTCTTTGTATTTTAGAGATCTAAGATGTATAAATACTTCATAGATTATCAATGTATAATAAAATTTTAATTTGGCTTGTACCTTGTTGTTAGAAAAAAAACAAATGAAAAACATAATTTTAATGTGGCTTTTACCTTGTTTTGAGGGAAAACGAATGAAAAACATGTCTTAATATATTTTTTTAGTCTAAAAGAAATTGAAATTCTCAGTGGCTGGTATTTTATTTATTTTTTCAATTAAGGAGGATAAAACCTAACCCTTATTAGATTACTATGCGTTAGTTGAACATACATTAATTTTTTGTAATGCTATCTTATACGCACAACTAACACTCGGTAGAAAAAGCAATATATCATAACTTTTTGATTTGACAGTTATTTTTCTTTTTTTTCATTTTACTACATAAATGAAATCATACGGCTGCCCCTTTATTATAATTATAAATACATTTTATCTCTCTATTTTGTCATTAAAAATTTATGTGTCTTTCACCATACGAAAGACAATAATACATTTTATAAATTATTTTAAAATACTACAAAAAAATATGTAGCGTATTTTAGCGCATATTCGACGTAGACAAAGTTGTTTTCCTACGAATGTTGAGAACCCTTAAATTATGTTAGTAATTTGAAAATTAATTAGTAAATCAAACTCATATACTATGGACTGATAGTAGATGGATAGTCATTGTAATGACTAGAAAACAAGGACATTTAATTGTAACAGAATAATAAAAAAAATGGTCAAATAAAAATTACAATCTCAATTCCATCATAAAATATAACGTCCTCAGTTATATGTTTGATCGTTCATTTATCGGTCCAACCTCATCTTGTACGAGTTGTAATAAATTTTGATTGGTTCGTTGATTTATACTTTTGCTTATTAATTCAAATAAGTAAATTTTAAAATATTTAATTTCAAATGATTATTAAATTTATTTAACCTTAAAATACTTAACATAATTCCTAAGAATTATTTTTTTTAATAAATGGGATTCAACTAACTTCGCATCTACTTTTTCTCATTACACCATAAATAGATTGACAGAGTACCGTCAGGTATTTTTTAAAGTGGTTTGTTCTATCATTACGTTTGATAATCTAATCCAAAAATTAGCTCTTATCCCAAGTCTCGATAATATTGTATCGACGCCAAATTTAGAGAAAGAATGTTGTTATCTTAGCAAATTACTTTTTTTAATATTATGAATATTCAAAATGTGTGTACTGTCGAAACAACTATATGTTTGTTATAACTTCCTCTTATCTTGTTGTCAATTGTCTACTCTATAAAATGGGCATAATATTTCACATCTTACACATCAAGAAAGAAAAGTGAGAACAAGTTTACATCACAGACATACCTAAACCTTAAGATACACGGGTTTGAAAGATGGCTGGTGGAGTCTTAGTCGCTTCAAAAAATGGAAGGCATTATGAAGGGAAGGTCACATCATTTGTGTTGGTCACATGTTTGGTGGCGGCCATGGGAGGTCTACTTTTTGGTTATGATCTTGGTATTACAGGAGGAGTGACTTCCATGGAACCATTCCTTGTCAAATTCTTCCCTGGTGTTTACAAGCAAATGAAAGATGAATCTGGGCACGAGAGCCAATATTGCAAATTTGACAACGAGCTCCTTACTTTGTTCACATCTTCCTTGTATCTTGCAGCATTAATAGCTTCTTTCTTTGCTTCCACGACTACAAGAATGTTTGGACGTAAGGCCTCAATGTTTGCGGGTGGCTTGTTTTTCCTTGTTGGGGCTTTGTTGAATGGTTTTGCTGTCAACATTGAAATGCTTATCCTCGGTCGCCTATTGCTTGGTTTCGGTGTAGGATATTGTAATCAGGTATGAATTGGTATCAATCTTATGCTTCCATGTTATGATGTATAAAAGGTCAAGAATATTGCAAGACTGATTGCATTTAATTTTGTTTGTGGCTCCTAAACAGTCTGTTCCAGTGTATTTGTCTGAAATGGCTCCAACACAGATCAGAGGTGCACTCAACATTGGCTTCCAAATGATGATCACAATTGGAATCCTAGGTGCAAATCTTATCAACTACTGGACTGCCAAACTTGAGAGTGGATGGAGAATTTCTTTGGGTATTGGAGCCGTCCCAGCAATCATGTTGTGTATAGGATCTTTTTTCTTAGGTGACACACCAAACTCTATGATTGAAAGGGGCCAAAAAGAAGGAGCTAAGAAAATGCTGCAAAAGATTCGTGGCATTGATAATGTTGATGAGGAGTTCCAAGACCTAATTGATGCTTGCGAGGAAGCCAAAAAGGTGGAGCACCCGTGGAAGAATATTACACAACCAAGATACAGGCCTCAACTCACTTTTTGCTCTCTCATTCCATTCTTCCAACAACTCACCGGCATCAATGTTATCATGTTTTATGCACCTGTGCTTTTCAAAACTCTTGGTTTTGGAAACGATGCTTCGCTCATGTCCGCAGTAATTACCGGAGGTGTCAACGTTGTTGCTACTTTTGTTTCCATCTTCATTGTGGACAAGTTTGGAAGAAGGATTTTGTTCCTTGAAGGTGGTGTCCAAATGTTTATTTGCCAGGTGAAAATTGCAACTTAACTAGTAATTAATTCTTTATATTTTAAAATTAGTATCCACACACCGCTCAAACTAAGCCATTTTAAAATCATGACTAATATAAATGTTATAATCATTTATTGTAGATTGTTGTTGGAAGCATGATTGCTATCAAGTTTGGAGTTAGCGGTGAAGGATCGTTTACCAAAAATGAAGCCAATCTTCTCTTGTTCTTTATATGTGCATATGTTGCGGCATTTGCTTGGTCTTGGGGTCCGTTGGGATGGTTAGTGCCTAGTGAAATATGCTCTCTTGAGGTTCGATCTGCAGGTCAAGCTACCAATGTTGCTGTGAACATGTTGTTCACATTTGCCATTGCTCAAATTTTTCTTACTATGCTTTGTCACTTGAAGTTCGGACTTTTCTTCTTTTTTGCTGGCTTTGTGCTCATCATGACAATTTTCATTGCCTTGTTTCTTCCCGAGACAAACAACGTCCCCATTGAAGAAATGACTAAAGTGTGGAAGTCTCATTGGTTTTGGACAAAGTTTGTTCCTGATGTTGTCGTTGATAATGACCACAAGGTGGTTGCTTGATTTTGTTTTTAAGGAAATGCTCGTCGAGTAGACCAAGATGTGTGATATAATAGTTTCCGTAAAATTAGTTTGATTTTTTTGTAGTCCTTTTGTATCTACAAATTTATTTATAATTGTATTCATTTAAGATTGGTCTTTGACAAATTGATGTTTTAATATACTGTACTTGTAGTTTGAAGACATAGTTAGTTTTCTTTAGTTTAATTTAATACTTCGAAAGAAAAATCATTATCCAAAAACAAAATATAGCTATAAAATTATGTCATTTCCTAACTAAATTTCATGGAAATATTTGTATGTTATAATAAATGAACTATTGGTTTTTGGTATGTGAAGATAAATTAATTAGTTTAATATAGATTTATATTCCCATCAATTTAGTTGAATGAAAATTTTGATATTAGTGAAGTTCGTCAATTAAAAATTACATCAATACACTTAGGCCCAAAATAAGTTGATAAAAATAGTTTATAAGCTGTGTTATTTTTTTTCAAAAAAGACATTTTTTATCAAAATATATTCCTATTCATAAAGTGAGTTGACACATCATCTATTTCTAAGTTACTAAAATTCTTCCAACAAACCTCTTAACCAATAAATTTGAATATTTGTTCATTCTAAATATTAATAAACAAGCGGAAAATATTGATCTAACCATACAAGTTATACTAGGGATACATATTATTTGTGTTATTTTTTAATGAAACTGTCAAAATCATCCCAAAGAAGTTTGGAAAAGGAATTTTTCCACGAACAGACTTACAAAACCAAAATAAAACTTTTTATGACGAAAGCAACAACTAAATAAACAAATATACTTATCTGAAAAAGAAAATACTTATTAAAGATCAAAATATATCAATGCATAATAACACTCTTGATAATTTAAAGAAATTTTGTTGTGATTTATTTATGCCAGTTCAATAAATGTAAAGTTTTTAAAAGCAAACTAGCACGTAATGAAATCATTGTAACACCGTGAATCCTTTCTATGTTGGCACCCAACTAGGTTTGAATTAAACTACCCATACTTACATAAAATATATCAGTATTGGTTTTGAAACAATGTGTACATATAAAACAAAAATAAAAAAAATATGTATTTTAATGTGCTTTTGACCCTTGTAATAAATAACTTTTTCCATTTTAATTTATAGTTTTTTTTCATTTTAACATGTTAGGGTTATTTATTTTAGTTTTATGTCATTCCTTGTTTTTTGGTTTTTTTTTCAATAATACATATTTATTTACTTTAATCTCTCAAATATTTGACTTATGTTCCATTAGTAAATGTATGCTAAAATGAGTAAAATAAAAAAGGAAACCAAAATTTAAACAAAAGTATATTAGAGTCACCTAAACAAAATAAAAAGTGTTAAATTGAAATATAATATTATGTCGATCATATTGAAACAAAACTTTGGGACCTAAATAAATAAAAAAATGACTATATTACAGATATCAACATCATATTGAAGTATGAGTAAAAAATTGTTTAGTGAAGTGTTTTAAAATTAATAATTGAACTAAAATTAAATATTTACATGAAACAATCTAATACATTTTATATGTTTAATCTCAATATTAATGTTACATCATTTATTCGAGTTATTCGTCTAAAAATAGTACTTCTCTACTATAAGTTACAATTGTATGTATATTATTGATATAACTACTAAATTGCGGATCATTGGACAATTGGGACATAAAATTTCATATTAATTTTTTTAAATCCACTTAAATTAAATAAATAAAAACATACTCGCACAACTCGTGAGTTAGCATCTAATTTTAATAAAAATAAAATATCATATAACAAAAAAATAACACTATTAGCTCTTTCATCTTTTTTTTTTCTTTTCTCTTCTCTCTTTCTCTCCATCTCTATTATTCCTATGTCTATCTCTTGATTTGGTTAGTTTCACAAAATATATATATGTTATTGTCTCTGCACTTTTCCTAAACTACCATCTTAATCATTCCTACTTTTTTTAAAAAAAGGAGTATATGCTCTAGTATTCCGAGTCACAACATGCCTTGGTTATGCTCTCATCTGGGAAGGAAAACGGTAGGGTTCGTCGGTTGGATATAGTACCCCGAAGTGTAAAACTTTAACAACGAATTAGAAAAACACAATATTGCAGATCAAATTATAATCTTTGAGAATAGCTAGATGATATATTTTCCCCTATTTCCGTTACAAAGTCATTTGCTGAATAATCTTGCACAATCCTCCATTACAAACATACTCGCTATGGGAGGAGGTGGAGGCTATTCATTATTAACGAAATTTTGTTTATTACATGGACATCAATATAGTACTGGTGTTTATTCAACTACAACAGTCAAAATAGATAGATAGATAGATAATGTGGTCAACTCAGACTTCTAATAACATCTCAGATGCACCAACTCTATCACGCGGAATCAGACGAAGCTCTGAACCATGCTTAAGGAAGACATTTCCTGCAGAAGTGTCACAACATAGCATGTTAGATAAATAAATAAATAAATAAAGCATTTATATTCCTTATAAAGGAATCCATAAATTGCATTAGAAAACAAAAACCATTTGAAGGATAGCACCAAAACCAATATCAAAATGTTGGAACAGAATATCAGATTATTCCAATCACAGAAATTTAATCAAATCACAGAAAAAAAAGCTGAGAATGCAACATGCTACTTGTTTTTGGTTGCTGGAATAATTATCTAAAATAAGATTTTTAGAAGAAAACTAATGATCTAAAATAAGATTTTTAGAAGAAAACTTGTAACAGAACATCTTTGATCGGGAAAATATGATGAATGTTTAAAACTTCGATAAAGGTATGCAATGTATGAAAATAGAAATGGTATGCAAACATGTTAGTGAGCACAACAAAAATAAAAAAGCAGACACAAACAGAAAACCATCCAAGGATATACCTGCACTCTGTTGAGGATTTATCCCAACACCATCTGCAAGCATAGTAACAAGTAAGAGTTATAGCAAATCTGCATTTCATAATACTACAACATAAATATGAAAGAATAGAGTAAATTATCTCCCTCTCTTGCATTGTGTGTTCAACATATAGATAAACTCCCTCCATCTCACAATAAGTGTCACTTTAGCACAAAAAATTGTCTAATGTAACTTTAATTATTAATTTCCTACACTACACTTCAATGATTATTATATACACAGCTTTCAAAGCATTATTACACTTTGCATTGATAATAGTAAAATATCGACCAATAGTTAAGATGGGTAATTTGGTAAAATGACTTCTCTTTTTCTTCTAATTATTGCATTTATTAATGTGCAAAAATCTTAATCGACAGACATTGTGAGACAGGGATCAATTATTAAAACACCCACAAAAATCCCTTGTATTTATGCAATGCTTTAGGATTAACTCCAAAAATACTGTTAATCCAATAGATTCATTAATGATATAGCAGAAATATTAAAGTTGAGATAGAACACTGATATGGATGAATGAATTGATGATGATGGAATATGGAAAATGAAATACAATTCCAGAGAAAATGGTTATTCTCTCTTCTCATACACTCCCCATGTTTTGGGCCTCTCATTACCCAAGCCCACTAAGACCTCCTCCTCATTAATTAACGTCATTGAACCCTCTTTTTTAGTTATGGTAATTTATGGGGAAGAAGTTTGCCCCGTGCAAAGATCAAGGCATGCTGCAAGGCACAGTGCCAATCAGGGGCTTTTATACCTACCAATTGACGACAACCAGCAAGAATTGCATCTGCCACACTATTTGATCCTACCAGTTAAGCCAGCCCTCATTGTTACAAAACCAAACAATTAACTAAACACCGCCTTGATGTTTTAGTAGTTAAGAAGGTTCATTTACATTATGAAGGACTAAAGATCAACACATATTCATCTCTTAAGGAGGGGAGCATAATTATTCAAAACAGTGAAAAAGAAGCATCACTGATCATCTGGTAGGGAAAAGGAATGTAATTGTACCCTAAAGATTTCAATAGAAGTTGCTTATATTAACTCATTGAAAGAATGGAATTTCTTGTTTAGGTTTAATCTGTAATCTAGAATTGTTTATATTGAATTATGAATGATAACAAGAAATAACCTCAGTATCTCTCTTTCTGCCCACAGAGAAGAAAGTTAAGTCATAAATCAAACAAAATAAACAGCATACATAGTTTAGTCATTATCAAGTTTCAAAAGTGTACAAAATGCAAAATTAAAAATGACATGTATACAGAAATTGACATACCAATCTAGAGATGACAATAACGTCTAGGGAAAAGAAAGATACAGTTAGATTTATACACTACTTTTTCGAGAAACAAGACATCCTAAAGAATGGAACATTAAAACATTAAGATGTATAACAGATCAATATTTTAAAAAAAAATTCAGGACAATCGGAGATCTAACTAAAAGTTTTAACGATCCTATGAATCACGATGTTCTTTCCATCCTTACAACAAAGTTTACCTTCTTTTACTTCATTTTCATATTATTAGGGTTCAGGGGATTGAAGAGACAACTTCTCCTAAATAATGATCAAGTTTATTTTTTCACAAAGGAATAGAGCATTTGCACAAATGGTTTCATTTCATACACCTTAGATTGTACCCAGTGCGCTTACAAACACTTAAATATTCAATCATTCCCACCCCAAAATGTGGAATAATTACAGTTTCTACCATACTAGAAAAAATCATTTTCCTAATTTGAAAAGCTTCAAACAAATTTAAATGTACTCATTGTTGTCAAATAACGGTTATATAGACCATATATTGCTACAGCATAGCACAATTTGAACAAATTATTAGATTTGACTCTTCCAAAGTAAGTAGTTACTAAAGTGAATAAATCAAAGATTAAAATTGTAACGTTGATATGACTCACTTTATTCTCTAAAATGAATTACTCACTTTAGACGAGCTGGATAACAAAACAGGGTGTCTTAAAGATTTTGGAGACTCGGCTCTAATATTCAAAATTGGGTCTCTAATAAAAAAAAGTGCAATTTTAATAATTTAAATAATTGTAAAATAAATTTTAGTCCCTATACTTATATCAATCTACATGATGCACTCTACACATGTCAATCTATGAAACACTCTACACATATCAATCAACGTGAAATACCAATCTACATGACGAATACCCTTTGGTTAGGGTGTGACCTACACATATTAAACTTAAATATACATTTCGACATTAATAACACAAAAACCACAATTCTAGTAGTAAAAACAATTCTACTCATATACAAAATCCAAAATTTAAATAACATTTCAAAAGAAATTTCACTATTGAAGTAATTCTTTTAAAAACTGTTTTTTTATTTTTCAATTTTCTTCTCTTTCTCATAAGTTTTTAAAATCTAAAACTCTATCATCAAGTTAACCCTAATAAGTTCATAACATCACAATCATAGTCAATCAGTAAATAAACCATTTCAAACAAATATTACAACACCCTAATCAATTCCTTAGCTATAAGGGAAATATAGATGAATCAATCTCCCTGGAAGTCAGTTCAATAATAACTTCAAAAAGTTTAATCTATCAAAAATCACATTAATAATAATAATAATAATAATAATAATAATAATAATAATAATAATAATAATAATAATAATAATAATAATAATAATAATTTTATAAAAAAACAACAAATTTGCAATTGAAGATGATAAAAGAAATCACCATTGGTGATAATAGCGCTTGTCTGTGGAGGAACCTTGAATTCTTCGGCTGCAAATTTGAGAACGGCTGTGAAAGGTGCAGCTTCGGGAACGCTGAACCTGAAATCGTGAAAAGAGAAAATTAGAATATTTGACAACGATGCAATAAAAAGGAGAGAAATGACGTACACTTTGAAGGGTAGCTTTGGATCGGAAGTGAGAGTGACTTTGAAAGACACCTTTCCACCGTTCGACATCCTAATTATTTCGCCACCACCAAAACCAATTACGGTGGAAAGCCAACACAATGTCAATATTTCAGCTTCGATCAGATATCTTATAAAATTGTTTATTCTCCCTAAGTTTAACTGATATAAGTTACACTTTACCAAAAATTAATCGACAAAATTTATTTTATTTTTCTAGAAAATTGTTAGACCCAATTTTAATACTTAAAAAAATGAAAATAACTTTTAATTTTAAACAAAAAAAATTAGATGGGATAAATTTTATTTAGATGAAACAATTTTAAAAAATTACGCGATAAATTTTATTTAGGTGACACAATTTAAAAAATTAATGAGAAAAAATATATTTTAGTTTTTAAAAAAGTTATTAAATTTAATTTATTATTCATAAAAAAATAAAAATAACTTTAATCTTTGCAAAAAATAACATGGAACAAGTTTTTTGTCTGAAAATTGAGACAATTTAATCTCTATTTTTTTTTAAACTTTGTTTAATTTATAAAAAATAAAATGAAAGAAAAAAAACGAAATGAATAGAAAATAAATAAATAAAATAAAATAGCCATATAATATTAAATATGAGATCAAATAAAAATATTGTGATAACAAAAATGTATTTATAAAATAAAATAAATATTTTTATGTAGAAAAATTTATGAAAAATTATAAAATATAAAATATAAACAGAAAAAATAAAGAGAATAAAAATAGAAAATTAATTATGTAACATTCAAAGAAAAAATTTAATAAACTTTATATATTATTATATTAATAAAAAATAAAACAATCTAAAATATTTTTATGTAGATACATACAATGAGTAAACAAATTTAAAAAAATAACATTAACAGATTAAAAAAATACTAATTATAGTTTTGTTTTTCATTCTTTAAAGGTCAAATACTTTTTAAGTGAATAATTTAGAAAACTGTGCTTTCTTTAGAAAAAGAAAATTGTGCTTTTATATCTTCTTTTTTATCTCTTAGAAATCTATGTCTTCAAATACAATATGTATTTTTTATTCAAAGCACAATATTAAGGAGGTGAAAACATTAATCATTAAGTCAGAGACTGAGTTATTAATTTTTTATTTTAATTTTGAGTAATTTTTAAACACGGTCATATTAAATATATATAAAGACAATTTATTTAATTTTTTCAATATTAATGTCTATATAAAATAATTCTAGATAACGTTTTAGTTATTTATCTTTTTTTTTCCCGATTTAGTCTTTTATTCCTAACAATATCAAATAAAGTATGAAAATATGAGTTTATTTGAAGATTTGCGTTCGAATTTGATGAAATTTGTATTACACTGAAGAATATAATTAATTTTATGAGTTTTGATTGAAATTTTTTTTGAATTTTTGTATAAAAAAGGATAACATTGTTGAAATTTTAAAACATAAAATATCAAATTGTCACTTAAAATTAAAATAAAGGACCAAGTTGGGAAAAAAAAAAGATAAAGGACTAAAATGTTAACTGAAATTAAGTTAAGGGACCACGGATGTAATTTAGCCAATTAAAAAAATACTAATTATAGTTTTGTTTTCCATTCTTTAAAGGTCAAATACTTTTTAAATGAATAATTTAGAAAATTGTGCTTTTATATCTTCTTTTTTATCTCTTAGAAATCTATGTCTTCAAATACAATATGTATTTTTTATTCAAAGCACAATATTAAGGAGGTGAAAACATTAATCATTAAGTGAGAGACTGAGTTATTAATTTTTTATTTTAATTTTGAGTAATTTTTAAACACGGTCATATTAAATATATATAAAGACAATTTATTTAATTTTTTAAATATTAATGTCTATATAAAATAATTTAAAACTAAATTATTATTCAAAATTCAATTAATTTTATTGCATATTAGTAAGTCGTCACCTTTTATTACTCTTTATTTTTAATTTTTCATCTATTAGAATCGATTCAAGATACTTTTTTTTTATGATTTGATTATTCGTCTAAATATAGTATTTAATTTTTTTATTTTGTTGTAGTGCTCCTTTGATTAAAATTATTAAATTAAGGCAAAATTAATTTTGTAAATAAATAAAAAATAAAAAATTTAAAATTTGTTTTTTAAAATTAGGTTTAATTGCAGTTTTAAATGTCTTATTTTAGCTTAATCTTAAAAATAGTCTTCCATTTTATTTCACTCTAAATTTGTCCATCAAACAATATTTTGATTTAAATTTTGATGAAATGTTATTCTTTTACGTTTATTTAAATTACATCAATACATCAAAATTTCGAGGTGCAATAATTATACTATGTATGATCATAAACGATATATTGTTACGTAAAAATAATACTTAATCAAATTTTAAATTAAATTTCTATTTAAAACCAAAATTAAAAAAAATAAAATAAATAAATTATATTTATAATTTAAACTAAAATAAAAGACTAAAAGTACTATTAAACTTCAAAATTAGAATGTGAAATTCTATAGAGTGCGTTGTTATATTCCTTTTAAATATGGTGATACCGGTGAATACGGTCAAATTTGAGATTTTTGCTATTCACGGTTGAAACTTGAAAGTAGAGTCATTATTATATTTATTGCATTTACGTCATCCACAATTACTAGCCACCTCGAGGCACGAGATTATTCCAAAAAGTGGACCCTCTCCTTCCCCGTCTAAAATCTCTAAAGATAGAAACAGACAGACATACCCCCTAAAATATACGTTTTAATCTTGACCGAAGATGAAAGGGTAGCACATTACATTTTGTAACCATAATATTTAATACTTTTTCCTCTCACGACGTTTCGTGTAATGATTTTTAAATATATTAAAAAACATAATAATTAAAAAAATTATTTCATCAAATTATTTATTTTAATTATAGATGATTTTTTTATTAATTTTAATACAAAATATAATAATACTTTAAAAATTATAATAATTATTGAAGGATAATTTTAAAAAAATAATTAAAATAATATTATAAATAACATTCACTAGCAATGTTTTTCTAAATAAAATAACATTTATTATTAGACGACAAGGACTTCATCTTATTTATAAGTAAAAAAATTACTTTGTAAATAAAAAAATATAATATAATTTTTTATATTTTTACAAATTAAATTTATTTTTTTTAAAGTCAAATATTTAACTATTAAAATTAAATATTTTGTGTTAAATGAAAGATATACTGAAAATAATAGAATTAAATGAATTAAGAGTAGTCAATTTTTGTTCACAATAGTGATGATGATTTAAGATATTTTTCTTTTATTTATATTAGTGACCAGATGAAATATAATAATACTATTATTTCTATCTTATAATATAAATAAAAGAGTAAAAGAAAATAAATATGTGTAATTAAAAATGTTGATCAGATGCATTTATTTATTTTAATCAATTTTTATATATTTTGAAATGAAAGAAATATTATATAAAATATGTTTGTAATAAACAAAATAAAATTTTCATAAAAAATAAAAAATAAACAAGATAATACTTATGTAGTCTAAATTAAATTATAACATACACTAATTAATAATTTAATTAATTGTCAGGTTAAAATTAAGTATTAGTATCTGTGTACTATGAAAAAAAGTTTATAATATGAAATGTAGCAAAAATAAAAATTATAATAAGACTAACATTCTTCATAAGACATTTCTACCCAAATCTTGTTCTGTTCTCTCCACATCTATTCATATTCAACTCCAATTCTCTTTGATTCTTTCATTCATTGACACAAAACACAAACTTTACTTAATGGGTTACCTCAATCTCTCTTGCAAAGCTGAATCCTCAATCTCAACCTCAAACTCTACATCATCAACATCTTCAAAACCAAAAGACAAAGAAGAAAAAACCATCAAGATCCAACAGTTTCAATACAGTGACCTTGAAGCTGCAACAAACGGTTTCTCAGACCAAAAACTTCTCGGCAAAGGAAGCCATGGTTATGTCTACAAAGCCATTCTTCGTGGTCGTCCTGTAGCTGTCAAAAGACCATCAAGACCTCACCATCATCATCACAAACCCATTTCATCATCTTCACCAGAAATCACCAATGAAGTCGATAATGAAATCGATATTTTGTCGAAAATTCATAGCCCCAGGTTGGTTAATTTGGTTGGTTTCACCAATGATGGTTCAAAAGATAGACTTTTGGTTGTTGAGTTTATGAGTAATGGTACACTTTTTGATGTTCTTCATTCTAATTCTTCTAGAACAGTTAATTGGGGTAGAAGAATTCGTTTAGCTTTACAAACTGCTAAAGCTATTGATACACTTCATTCATCAAACCCACCTGTTATTCATAGAGATATTAAATCTGCTAATGTTCTTATTGATCAAAATTTTAATGCTAGGTTAGGTGATTTTGGTTTAGCATTAAGGGGTCATGATAGGATAAGGTCAACTCCACCAGCTGGTACTATGGGCTATCTTGATCCTTGTTATGTAACACCTGATAATTTGAGTACTAAAATTGATGTTTTTAGTTTTGGGATTTTGTTGTTGGAGATTATAAGTGGAAGGAAAGCAATTGATGTTGCATATTCACCACCATCTGTTGTGGATTGGGCTATTCCACTTATTAAAAAGGGTAAAGTTTTTGCTGTTTATGATCCTAGAATTGCTCCTATTAAGGATGTTTTTGTGAGAAAACAATTGGCTTTGATCGCGGCGAAATGTGTTAGGTCTTGTAGGGAGAGAAGGCCTTCTATGAATGAGGTTGTTAATTGGCTTTGTGGGTTGTGTAAATTGGTTCCTCTTCATTCATGGAATGGTTTTAATAACCCTTGTATGATGGTTGAAACTGTTGGACGCCCGGTCGAAGCGGGGAATGGACGGGTTTTTGGGTCGAGGTTTGAAGGTGTTGTGGAAGAAGGGAATTTCGATGGTTTGGATGCTAGGTTGTCCAAGTCGGCCTTGAGATATTCAAGGAGAGTGTATTCAGATTTAGGGTTTAGCAGTAACTTGATGGATCTTATGGCTAGTACAGCCGAGGAGGCGGAATTTCAAAGAGATGGTGATGGAGTTGAACATAGTAGTTCTTCTAAATCATGCGAACAAGTTTCTAGTTCAAGATTTGGTAGTGGAAGATATTTCACAAGAGGAAAAAATCTTTACAGGCCTTGTGGTACTGATAAGGATGCTTTCGGACTGAGTAAAGATCATATTGTCGGGGAGAATTCTTCGAAACGGGATGAGGTTTCTGGATCGACATTGAATTCTTTTGCAACCGAGGTTATCTAGTTATTGCAAAAAAACATTTGATGGTCCGGGTGATGCTTAGGGTTGTAAGCTTTCCTTGCTTGCAAAAATTATACTTGTGTAGATTAGATTTGTTGTTGTGTGTTCATTATTTGTGGATTTCAGAATTGACATGTTCATTTAGTGGTAGGTATTTGGATTGAAGGGCACATTGCTGATGTACCCTTAAAACTGTTCAAAAATCTTCTTTGTCAAAGGTTTTGTTTTCCTTCTTTTTCACCTCAATAACAAATGCAAAAGCCAATGTATGATTCATGAACACATTATGTTGTTATCTTACACATACATGAAGCTGCAGCTGAAAAATTGTAAAAAACTTTTCAATTCGTTCATAGTTGAATGACTTGTTTGTATGTAGCTCAAATTATTTTTCGAACCATTGTACTGTTGTGGTCCTTTTTGTTATTGGCCATTCAAATTGGTAGTTTCTTTGTTACTTGATCTTGTAAGTTGTAACTGCTAGCCTTATTTCAAGTCAAATTTTGAATTGATGATGCATGTTGTCTTCTATTATATAAGGATCTGTATTATTAGGTATTTATATTATGTCTAACTCATCCTACAAAACTGATTTGTAAGGAGTGTCTCTTTTTATAAACTATGTTGAGGTCTTATCTGTACTCTATGTGGGACTTTAGTTTTTTCCAATACGGATTCATCGCAGTAGAAAAAGCATACAATTACATGCATTAATCAATCTCAATCATCTATTTGACATTGGTTGACTCATACTACAGTTTCACTAAATCAGTAAATAATCTTCATTGAAGATTTGAAATCGAACAATCAAAATCAATAATTTCATCAAATATACAGTGGTGCAGTTACTATGTGGAATTAAAATCTATTAATTTTTTCATTTTTTTTATTTTGTTTTTTATAATCCAAGTTTTTTCTACGAAAATTATTAATATTTTTAGTTGTGTTGGGGGTGATGATCAAACCTTTGATTGATCTAAGTTTGTGCAATGAATAGAGACAACCTTTAATTGCAATATTAACAATCAAATTTACCTAAGACTTTGTGTCCCCGTTGGCTTGGCTTTAAAGTAACACTATTTTAATCAAGGGTTAAGCTTGATTTCAGAAAATTGAGGCGTAGATTGATATGCCAGTTTACCATATGATGGGATATTTTTATAAAAGTATAAGTTTATAAAACAAAGAGGCAATGACAAAAGATGGCTGGCACCATTTCTATATTTGGTGGTATTTAATGGACCCCCCTTGACCCATTAGTAAAGTTTCTACTCGTATGTTGTGGTCACTAGTTGAAGATTTTGTATTATCACCAAATTGCAAATGCTTAGGTATTATAAACAGTTACAGATAAGGTTTAGCATAATTGGCAGATAGCTAGTTCTCTCTATAGAACATATCTTGCTGGTAGAGACAAGGTCCACTTCAATGATCTCTTTATCTCGAACCATGTCTTCTTTTTTTCATTTCTAAAGAGTCGAACAACGACATTCACACATATTGTATGAAGAAGTAAAGTGTTATAGATTCGACGGTACACCTTAATATATCAAATGTTTTCAGAATCTCTTAGGATTTGAATTACACGAAACAAAACACCTCTAATTATTGTCTTAGTCCCTCAAAAATTACTATTTTGATACTTTTATATAGTAAAGATTCAACAATATATTATATAAATATACGAAATCAAAAATTAGTTTATAAAACTGAAGATTGTCGATGAAATTAATCCCTTTGTTAATTAGTGAATTCTATCAATTTATTAGATCGGAAAATAAAGATCAATAGATTATATATCTTAAATCCCTAACAATATGACATAATAGGGTTTTTGTGTGTATATTTGCAGAAATAAATGAGATTTATTATATTTGGAGAGATTTCGTTCTAAATATTTATTAAATTATAATATAAAAAAAACTTCTAAATTATATTAATAAAAAAAGAGAAACAGATCATAAAAATATTTTAAACAGAGTTTAAAATATAAATTATTTTCTAATAATATTTTTTATTTTTAATGTATTTAAATTTAAATCTAAAATCTCCAAACAATATTTAAATTTATTACTTTCAATTAATATATGTATTTTTTATATAGTTATAGACGAATAAGAGGATATAAAAATAGTTCGGTAACTCAGATATGAAAATTAAAAAATACAGTAATCAATAGATTCACAATTTAAAATCTCATTTCCAACATAATATTAACCATACTAATAAAAGTCTTTAAGTTTATATAACTGACAAATATTTAAATTTGACATTTAAATTAATTATAATAAAGAGTTAATTACAATGAAATTTACTGTTTCTTATAAGTTAAAATGACCTCAACAATTCATTAACTTTTTATTTAATTTGTCTAAATTGGGGAGACAATAATTGTGTTGCCATCTTTTAAAACAGTAACAACACATTTAAAGAGATGACGTACTGAAATTATATTAAAAAAAAATTGGAGGACAAAACTTATCTAATTATTTTAATAAAACGAAAAACATATTTAAAAACAAAGAAAGTAACCCAGACAGGTAGGTAGCAGAAAAGTAGGAATAGTTTAAATGTTGAAGTTTCCGAGCTGTATGGTTTGAAGGACAACACTTGTATGTTTGTTACTCTGTTCTTATCCCATTTCACGTGCAACTCTTGATTATCAAACAAAATTATGCTTTTGCCACATACACTAATAACTTGAAGTCCCATCCCCTTCAGATAAATGTTGCGCGCTGTTACCTGTTTGGAATCTACTAAAACTTAATACATATTAGATACCATTACAAACCTCACATTAATAAAAACAAAACAAGAGGACAAAAATTTACGGTAAAAATTCATTTTAGTCGTTGAAAAAAATTGTGAGACAAAATTTAATTTTAGAGAAATATAAAAGTGACTTTTAATTATTGAGAATATTAAACATGGTAATTTAATCTTAACTTTTTTGACATTTTATTTGGCTGATGAAGGAAAATGATAAAATTAAAAAAATAGGAATGAAGATGTTTATTTTTATCAATTTGTCCTATAATAAAGTAAAATAATTTCACACTATCGATGTATATAAATTAAATTTAAAAGAAATTAATTTATTTTAATTAATATAACAATATAAAATATAAATTGAATAAAAGTATATTTCACATTACAGAAGTTATTTTATATATTTATTTTTTTTATTTTTCTTTTTATACTTTTTATTTTTTATGTTGTTTGTAATGAAATAATTATTTTTATTCTTTTTATGATATTGAATTTTTGTTTAAGGATATTTATGTCATTTTAAAAATACACACTATTTTTTGCTAAATTATATATGTGGTCCCTCAACTTAATTTAAGGTAACGTTTTAGTCATTTATCTTTTCTTTTTCTTTTCCGAGTTGGTCATTTATTTTAATTTTAAGTGACAATTTGATATTTTATGTTTTAAAATTTCAACAATGTTATCCTTTTTTATAAAAAAATTCAAAAAAATCATCAAAATTTTCAACCAAAACCCATAAAATTAATAATCATCTTCAATATAATGCAAATTTTATCAAATCCATAACTCAAATATTTAAATACACTCATATTTTTATCTCCAACAACGTCAAATAAAGAATGAAAATATGAGTTTATTTCAAGATTTAAGTTATGAATTTAATTAAATTTGTATTTTATTGAAGATGATAATGAATTTTATGGGTTTTGTTTGAAAAAATTGATGATTTTTTTGAATTTTTGTAAAAAAAAAGGACAACATTGTTGACATTTTAAAACATAAAATATCAAATTGTCACTTAAAGTTAAAATAAAAGACCAACTCTAAAAAAAAATATATAAAGAACTAAAACGTTACTTGAAATTAAGTTAACGGACCGCAGATGTAATTTAGTCCTATTTTTTTCTATCATTCTTTTTCTTACTGCAAACTATTAAATAATTAATTTATTTTTCATCCATTTTATCTTCTTTTTACTTTCTATTCTTCACTCTACATTTCTTTCATAAATCAAAACAAGTGTAAACATATAGGAATTAAGTTGTTCAAATTTAATTTTTTTAAAACTAAAAATTACATTTATTTATTTTAGAGCTTAAATTAGTTCTCACAGTTTCCTTAGAATGGGTTTTTACTAAAAAATGGTGAATGTAATGAATAATTAGTCAGTTGGATGAGTGATTAAATATTCAATTTGATGCTAAAAAATTCAAAGTTTTAAATAGTGGTCGTGTCATCGTGTTAAAGATTTTGCTATTTTTGCTATTATAAATACGTTGGAAATTGCGGTTGTCACAGTTTGAATTAATCATAATATTGTACGAGTTTTATTAAAATTATTTATATTATTATATAACGTGTTATACGGATTGAGAAATGCGATAATGTCATAACTGTGGGGTTAAAATGCAAAATAATGGTAGTTGTCGTTACCTATATCTTTTTGTGGCGGTCGTTTTCTCGATCTCAAACTATTTTTTAAAATCATTAAAATTATAAGACTATCTTAAGACTTAAATATAAACAAAAGTTAAAATATATTTTCTCCATATTATAATAAATGTCATTTTAGAAAGAAAAAAATGTTTTAAAATAAATGTTATTTATAATTTTTAATATAATATTATTATTATTTTTTCTATAGTACTCTTTAATGATTACTATATATATAACTTTTAAAATATTATTATATTTTTTATTGATAAAAGTAAAAAACTCATCAATAATTAAAATTGACCATAATTATTTAATCTAATTATTGTGTTTCTTAATATTTGTGTAAAAATCTTAAATGACATTCATTGTAAGACGAAAAAAGTATTTTTTTTTTATACAAAAGTCAATATATTTAATCCTTGAACTAAATATATTTTGCCTTTTGTATATATTTTAAGTCTAGATGGAGTAATATTTTTTTAAATTATTTATGAAATTATCTAATGATAATTAAGTTTACCTCTCTATTTAAATCTGTCTCAAATGTTTATCTAATATTATTCATTTAGTTTAAATATATCCTTGACCATAACTACTTAATATCATTAAAGTCCCTATAAATATCCTTGACATTTTATAATTTGAGAAATTATGTAGAATATTGACAATGAAGATATTATTCATTTAGTTTAAACATATCCTTGACCATAACTACTTAATATCATTAAAGTCCCTATAAATATCCTTGACATTTTGTAATTTGAGAAATTATGTAGGATATTAATAATGAAGATAAACCAAGTGGTTGAGATTGAAGTAGAAAATTAATAAGCTTTAGTAAATATCAATATTCTAAATAATACATCAAATTACAAAATGTCAATAACAATAAATCAAGTAAGTATCAATATTAATAGTTGAATGCAAATAAGATAAATTGGTTCATATTGTCAACTAAACCAAGTGGTTGATAAATTGATATAGTAAATCTCAATATTTATTATAGTGTCAACTAGTTATACATTGATATAAAATAAAATTTTAGTCCATTTATTTCTAATACTAATTTTTTTAGTTTTATTAACTAATTTTTAGGATTTTTTTGTGCCGGATAAATTTTTGATAATTTGATACTCTCATTAAATATATAATACTTAATTTTTGTTATTAGTTTTATTTATATATTAAAGGCTGCAATATAATATTGATTCTTATAATTATACATTCTTTTTTAGTCCTGGAAATTTTTTGTTTGATTTTTGTACTTAATTTTTTTTTTGGTCTTGTTCTTTTGTTTTAGTTTCTACAAAATTAGTTTTTTTAATGAAATGAGTCTTTACAATTCCTTATATTTCTAATTATTGGTGGAACAAAGCCAAAATATATATATATATATATATATATATATATCTCACATACTTATTTTAATAAAAACAAATTTTACAAATACTAAAACAAAGGAACAAGGACAAAAAACAAACCAAATAATATTTATAAAGACAAAAATTAAACTAAAATCTTGTATAGACTAAAACAAACAAAAAATGTGTAATGGCAAGGATCAATCATATATTTATGCATATATTAAAATATTAAATATTTACATAAATATTTAAAATTACTTTTTTTATTTAATGTGTTTTAATAATTTAAGTTTTAAAATATTTATATTAACTATTTAAAATTTTATTATTTTATTTAAATTTATTACATTTTTAATATTATTTATATTTATTTTATTAATATATTAAAAACTTTTAAAATAAATTTATTTGACTTATATATTAAATTATTTAAAATTAAAATTTAAAATAAAATATTTCGAATTTATTTCGAAAATCAATTTGAAATTTTAAAATATTTAATTGTTTTTAATATTTTAAAATATAAATAAAATATATAATAATATTAATTACAAAAATAATATATAACATAAAGATTATTTTATCTAAGTCACATATATCATCTATGTATCATGTTATTAATGAGAGTGCCACATGATAAAAGGTGCTAGAAATTAAAAAAAAAAATCCAAAAATTTAGTTAATAAAAGGTCAAAAATCTAATTTTAGAAATAAAGGGATTAAACGTTTATTTAAAAAAAAATAAAGGGACGAAAAATAGTTTTGAATCAACCTATTAAGTCATCCTACTTAGTTTGACAATCCCTCCATCTTATACTGTAGTACAATGTTTTAACATAATCAATTTGTTTTGGGTGCTATCAAAATTAATTTCTTCTAATTTGATTGTCATTTTATATTTTTAATGAAGTATTAAATAATTTTTTCTAATTAGATTTTTATTCTTGTTCGAATTTGTTACACAAGTAAATGATAAATAAATATTATTCCTCCATTCTAGAATTAGTGTCGCTTTATTAATAAAATTGCTTTTTAAAATAAGTGTTAATGTAATTTTTCAAAGTAAAGTTAATGAATTTGTCCCATTTTTACCCTTAAATTAATATTGATTGTGTTACTTTTAATGATCTTAATTGAGAAAACTCTTCAAGATTTAAATGAGAGAAATCTTCTAACTGAAATTATCTTTATTGAATAACCTAATTACCAAATGACTAAAATGATGCATTATTACAAATTGAAAAGTGAGCCTACACAAAATACTCTACACCTGATTGAAGACTAAACTAACTTCACATTCTAACCACCTAAAACAAACTAATTTACATGTGTATTAAAACAAACTAATTTACATGTTTAGAATGTGTTTTATTAGTGGTTGCATTATCTTTTTGTGTGTGTTGAGTTGCATGTGAGGAAGGAGAAATTTTATCCTCCAACACCTCGACAAGATGAAGGATAAATTTACTATATCAATGTATCAAAAATGGTTTTATATTGATATATTTAATATATCAATGTATCTCGTGCATTAAATCAAGTGTTTCTTATTTGTCTAGTTTGATTGATTCTCCATCTCAAACAAATTGAAGGCATTAGGCTTTAATTAATAATGATATGATGTAAGTTAGATGTTCTAAAATTTATAAAAGAAGCCGCAGGTCAATATGTGGAGTTCATCTATCTTAAACCATGCATTACTTGTGCATGGGTGTGGAAGGATACTAGGGGAAATTTGTGTGGTAAATATTTATGCAACTTATGATAGGATCGAGAAGCTGAGTCTATCAAATATGATAGTAAAGAAGGTTGACGATGGCGTTGATTGTTGTTGGTGCATTTTGGGTGATTTTAATGCAATTAGGAGGGAAAGTGAACATAAAGGGATGAATGATTATATCCAAATGAAGACATTTTTCACTTTAACAAACTTTTTTAGGAATTAGAACTAATTGATTTACCTTTAAATGGTCGAGCTTTTACTTGGTGTTGTTTGAATGGATAAGTTATGAGTAGATTATACCGATTTCTTTTATCGGATATGTGGGGTTGTCGATGGCCTAATTGTTCGCAACGGACGTTGGATAAAGGCTTATCAGATCATAGTCCTTTATTCTTATGTGATGATTGGGAGAATTGAGGTCCAAAATTTTTTTGCATGTTAAAGTGTTGGGAGGAATTTGATGGTTATATGCCTTTGTTAAGGAGGAGTGGGATAATTATTTTGTGTTTTGTTGGGAGGCATTATGCTAAGCAGAAGTTGAAAAGCATTAAAATCTGCTTGAGGAGTTGGCATAAGGAACAATTGTAGCAACCTGGTTACAAGAAAATGGTGACTAAAAAGGATTTTAATAAGTTAGATATTAAAGGTAAGTCATGTGATATAATAGATATAGAAATTGAAGAGCGTAGAAAGATATCAGCTAATATTTTTTCTTTGTCTTAGTCGAATTGTAGTATTCAATGGAAACGTTTGCGTGTGTAGTGGTTGAGAGAATGAGATGCAAACACAATGTTTTTCCATGTTATGATGTCCAATAGGATGCAACTTAATTCAATTCCCAGTATTGAGGTTGGGGTGTGCATGTTGAAGGGGTTGAACTAGAGAGAAGTGTGGTGTTTAATCATTTTGAAGGTTATTTTAAGTCCACCAGATCCATTCACATGGTCTTTGGATACCTTGCAGTTTATGTCTCTCTAGCTGATGTAATTTGAATCATTGTTAGTTGGATTTAGTGAAGAGGAAGTCAAGCAAGCAGTGTGGGATTGTGACAACTACAAAAGTCCATGTTCGAATAATGTACATTTTGGGTTTGTGAAAGAATTTTGAGAGAATATAAAAACTCATTTTTTGACATTTTTATGTGAGTTTCATGTGAAGGGAGGTTGGTAAAATGATCAAATTGCTCTTTTATAGTTTTGATTCCCAAAAGAGATAATATGCAAGTCTTATTTGATTTTAGATCTATTTTGTTAGGGGTGTATGTATAAAGTTTTCTTTAAAGTGTTGGCGAATAGACTGAATTAGGTGATTGGTTCCATAATAGTTGAATATCAATTAACGTTTGTTGAAGGTAAACAAATTTTGAATGAAATCTTAATTGCAAACGTAGTAGTCGATGAGGCTAAAAAAGAACAAAAAAAAAATTGTTCAAAGTGGATTTCGATAAAGCATAAGACTCGGTTGAGTGGGATTACTTAGATTTTGTGATGGCAAATATGAGATTTCCAGAGAAATGACGTAAATGAATTTTGGAATGTATTGCTTTAGAGTCAGTTTATGTGTTAGTGAATGAGAGTCCTACATAATAGTTTTTTATGTCAAGTTTAATGTATCTATTTTTCAATTTTCACATGATACATTGATTATGGGAGTGAAGTGTTTGGACAATATTAGAGCTATCAAGGCTAATTTGTTGTGGTTTTAGCTTTTTTTTTTGTCTTAAGGTTAATTTTCATAATATTAACAATTCGTGGCTTCAAACTACGGAAGAGGTCTTAATTGTAAGATGAATAAAGTTTCATTCAAATATTTGGAGTTTCCTATTGGTGATAATCATTGGCAAAGGGTATTTTGGAAGTCTGTTATTGAGAAGATCTCAAATAGGTTGTCACAATGGAATTTTAAAACTTTATTTTTGGGTGACCGTTTAGTACTCCTCAAAGTTATTTTATATGCATTGTCAATTTATTTTCTTTCCTTTTATAAGGCCCCTTCAGGTATCATTTATCAACTTGAATATATTTTTAAATCATTTCTTTCAGGTGGAAATGAGGAAAAGAGTAAGGTTCGTTAGGTTAATTGGTTGAACGTGTGTTTGCCTTTAGAGAAAAGTGGGTTGAGTGTCCGATATTTGAAAGCGTTTAATAGACCTCTATTGGGTAAATGGTGTTGGATGATAAAAATGAAGTTAGAGGGTCTCTGGGTTAAGGTGTTGAACAATAAATATGGAGTGGATGTTAAGGGTTTCAAGGGGGCAGGTCGAGGGAGACTATGTAGTGGAAGGATATTTTTGTGGGAGAAGTTGGTATTGAAGAGGATTGGTTTAATAAAAAACTTGTTTGAAATTATTAGGAATGAGAATAATACATTGTTTTAGAAGGATCCCTAATTGGTTGGTGAGGTTTTGTATGAGAAGATTAGTAGGTTATTTTATTTGTCTTTGCAACAAAAGACAAGTGTTGAGGTCATGTTATAGTTGTTGCGACTTGAGGATGTTCAAGGGTAGAGATGACGGAGGTAGTTGTTTGTTTGAGATGAGGGCTATGTGGAGGAGTGTAGGACTTTATTGTCTAACGTTCATCTGCAGGTTAATGCAGAAGATAAGGGGTCTGGAATAATACACAAAGAGAATTGTATTCTATAAAGTAGAAGTATTTTGTGTTGCGGAAAGATTTTGTCACACGTGTCATCACACCTCCATTTCAAGACTTAGTGTGACATCTTTTAATCCCATCAAAGGTATCATTATTTGCATGGAGGTTGTTTCAAAATAGGCTGCCTACAAAAGATAATTTGTTCCGTCGAGGAATTATTTCTTTTGAAGGTCAATAATATGTAACAAGATGTAGGAAAGTTGAAACAACTCATAATTTGTTCTTTGTTTGTCCTCTTTTTGGAACCATGTGGTATGGTATTTTGAATTGACTTGGACTAGCTTATGTGTTTTCTATAAACGCAATCAATAACGCTAATCAATTTGATGACATTTTTTTCATGTGGTCGTGTAATGTGTCAAAGAATTAATTTAGTTTAGTTTGCAATGATGTGTGCAATTTAGAAATCAAAGAAATGATGTGATTTTTTGTTCACATGTTGTGAATGCAAATCTTATTATTGAACAAATTAAAATTTTAGAATTAAAATAGATCAAATTGCATGTAAAATAATTTTATTATGAGTATAATCAATAGTGCTCTTAAATTGTTTTGTTCTTTGAGTAATTCAATATTTGTGTTTCTAGTTTGTTTTAGTCATTCTATAAAAAAATTATAAACTTTATTCTGTATTTATTATAAACACTTTTTGTATTTGAAATGTTTCTTTAATATATTTATTTTTAAATTTTTAAAAAAATAAATAAGCGTTAGTAAATAGCATATGTATGATTTGTTTTAAAATTTACTATATTGTCAACTAATTATACATTGATATAAAAGTATTTTAACGATAATTATAATTATATTAAAATTTATATATATAAAAAAATTGTCTCCTTAATATGGACTTAAAAAATGTCCAATGATCAATAGCACATAGTGTTTTAAATAAATATCATTTTTTTAAAATGAAAAAACAACAGCTATATAGTTAATTGTTTTGAGGTTATGTTAAGTTCATCCGTAAAAAAAAAAAAAAAAAACACTTCTATTTTATCGTCTGACATGAAACTAACAAGAAATTTGTGTCGCTGTACGGATGACGTGTGGTTTATATTCTATAAATGTTTCTTCAAATTTTAAGCAAATAGTCTCATTTTATGTGTTAATAACAAATATGTATAATGTAGTTTTCTATTTATATTTATTTATAAGTGACAAATATTTAGTTCGTATTTTTGTATGTACTAATAAAAAATATTTGTTTCATTGTTTTTAAATATTTATTGATGTCAAATATTTGTTCTGTATATTTTATATTTATCAGTAGTAAATATGTGTTCTATTATTTTTTATATATTTACCACTATAAAATATTTTTTCTATTTTACATACATCGGTTATAAATATTAATCTAGCATAACTTTAATATTTTGTGTGTGTTTTTTTTAGGTATTTGTAAAAATTATTTGTCGTGTAATTTTTATATTTATTTATTATTAAAAAATATTTATCTCATATTTTTTTATATAATACTTAATTATAGATTTTTATCACGTATTTTTTAATATTTATCAAAAATAAATATTTAATATAGCCTATGTATATTTTTACAAATATACATGTCCTTTGCAGTTTATTTAAAAGAAATAGTAAGTTCTCAATTTTTAACTTCTAAAAACCACTTCATTTTTTCAATTATTAACATCTAAACTTCACTCTTTTTTTTTTTCCTTAAAAATAAATACTCATATTTTTTTAAAAAAATAACCACATTATTTAATGAATGATAAAGTGTACAGTTAGGTAGTAAGAACCCCCAGGTGGATTGGAATCAAACCAAAATATATTCAGTTTAAATGCATTTTTTATATTTTTATTTTGTCCGAAGTAAACTTTTAATCTTTAATTTTAAAATCTTTTTGGTTCCTATTATCTAATTCTTAAAAAAAATTGTCCCCACCATTTTTGATGATGTGAAAGTCTCATTAATAATGTAACATTGGATTGTTATTATTAATTTTAGGGTTAAATATGTTTCTAGTCCCTATAAAATTTCGACATTTCAGTTTTAGTTCATATGAAATAAAAATAAATTTTGTAGTCCCTACAAAATTAGCCAGCAATTACTTTTAGTCCTTGTTAAAATGAAATATGTTTAATTGTTCTTTAAATTTAAAAATTTTGAAATATTTTTTTTCAATCATGTTTAGAACACTATAAAAAGATACTCCACAAAAAAATTAGAATTTTTTAACTTTAGATGAACTAAATATAAATTTTTTAAAATGCTAAAATAGCAAGATAAAAGTAATAAAAATATAGACTTAAAAATTGAATTTTGAGCTCATTTTTTGTGGAAAAATTATTTATATAGTGCCATAAACGTGCATGAAAATGTTCATTAAAAATATATATGTTTTTATTTTATTTTAAGATTATGGACTAAAACTGCATGCATGATAATTTTGTAGGAACTAGAAATTGTATTTTTATTTTATAAGAACTACAATTGAAAGATTGAGAATTTATAGGACTAAAAACATATTTAACCCTTAATATTATTTATATATTAAAAGCTTAAATATGTGGTTGGTTCATGCAATTTAGTAGTTTTTTTTGTTTTAGTCCCAATATGTATTATTGTTTGATTTTTGTCCTAATAAATATTTTTGTTTTGCTTTTTATGCTTGATCTTTTGTTTTAATCTTCGTAAATTTGGTTTTTAATGATATCGATCCCTGCAATTTCTTATATCTCTAACAATTGATTAATTAAAACCAAATATTATATATATTGCAAAGACTCGTTCCAATAAAAATAAAAAATTTAAATGGATTAAAACTAAAATAAATGCTTAATTACAGAGATCAATCATATATTTAAATTTATTTTAAATATTTAAATTAAATTATTTTTGAATAAAATAAATAAATTTGGAATATTTTATTTAAATATTTTAAATTTTAATTTCTAATTCCAAATATTTTAATATATAAAATAAATTATATATTTTTACTATATAAATATTATATAATTATTAAAAATGTAATAAATTTAAATATAAAAAATAATATTAAAGTATTTAAAATAAAATAACTGAAAATTTAAATATCTTAAAATTTGAAATTATTAAAAAGAAAGTTAACTAAAATAAAGTAACTTTAAATATTTTATTTAAATATTTTAAATTTTAAATTTTTTTTAATATTTTAAATATAAAGAAAATTAATTACAACAATAAAAACATATAAATTATTTTAAACAAGTAACATATATCACCTAAGAACGTACCGGTCATTAATTAAAGGGCTACATAATAAATAAAAAAATAATAGGGACAAAAAAATTCCAAAAATCAGTCCTTAGGGGAACCAAAACATTTATTTAAAAAATAAGAGAACTAAAAATTCATTTTTAACTAAATAAAATAATCAAAAATGCATTTAAGCGAATATATTAGGTCATGTTACTTAATTTGATACCCCTCCATCTTATACTATAGTACAATGTTTTAACATAATCAATTTTACCTAACAAAATTAAATTGTTCCAATTTGAGTGAATCTTACATTTGCAATGAAGTATTAAATAATGTTTTCTAATTAGATTAATTTGTATTCTTGTTGGGACTTGTTACACAAGTAAATGATTAAAAAAAAAAATTCATGCATTCTAGAATAAGTGTCCCTTTATTGAAAAAATTGTGATTTAAAATAAGTGTTAATGTAACTTTTTAAAGCAAAGTTAATGATTTTGTTCCATTTTTACCCCTATGTTAATATTGATTTTAATGATCATAATAGAAAAAACTCTTGAAGATTTAATTGAGAGAAAACTTCTAACAGAAATTATCTTTATTGAACAACTTAGTTATTAAATGACTAGAACGATGTATTTATACAAATTTGAAAGTGAGCCTACACAAAATACTCTACATCTAATTGTAGTCGTAGATTAAACTAACTTGACATTCTAACCACCTCAAAAAAAATTAATTTGCATGTGTAGAATGTGCTTTACTAAGGGTGGCATTATCTTTTTGTGTGTGCTGAGTATGGAGCTCGATACATGTCTTAATTTAATGCCAACGCATTGATTGGCTTAGGAAACAAAGTACTTGTAAAAATATCAACAAGATGTTCATGAGAAGGTGACAAGCACCAATTTGGACCTTGTCACAGACAACGTGGCAGTCAATTTTTATATGTTTAATACGTTTATGGAACAACAATTGGTAGCAATATAATGGGCATTTTGATTATCACAATAAAAGACAAGAACATGAAAATAAATGGGACATTAGATCGAGTAGTTATAAGGTACAACAGTCTACCAATTAACCGTCTATAGAAAGATACATCAAGAAAGGGAGCACTATTGTGAAAACTTCTATCCCAAAAATGTTTTAAACGTAAATATAGGAAAAATATGGAATTAGAAATCATACTTTGTATTGGATTCACCATTTGCCTTCCGGCTATAATGGGAGACAATGATTGAATATTCTATTTTTATTAATTTATGAAATTAAGTTTTTTTAATGTTTTAATTATTTATATATTATTTATTAAATTATAAAAATAAAATTTTATAGATATTAGTCTTTCAATTTCGTCGTATTAAAGGATAAGTACCATCATTTTTTAGTTATAAACGGTAAAAGAGGAACCTAAATTATTGAATTTAAAAATAGATGACCAATTATTCATCTTAATTATTGGTGGATTTTTCACTATTATCTATACAAAGTATAATAATATTTTAGAAGTTAAATATATAGTAATCATTGAAGAGAAATATAAGAAAAAAAAAATTAAGTTATAAAAATTGTGAATGATATTTATTTTGAGACATTATTTTTTACTAGTGATATTTATTGTGAGATGGAGGAAATATAATTTAGTTGTTGAATCAATATATATTTTAGGCTAAATTACATTTGTAGTCCTTTAACTTAATTTCAGGTAACGTTTTAGTCCTTTATCTTTTTTTTTTTTTCTCGACTTGGTCCTTTATTTAATTTTAAGTGACAATTTGATATTTTATGTTTTAAAATTTCAACAATGATATCCTTCTTTATACAAAAATTCAAAAAAAAAAATTCAATCAAAACTCATAAAATTAATTATATTCTTCAATATAATACAAATTTCATCAAATTCGTAGCGCAAATCTTCAAATAAACTCATATTTTCATACTTTATTTAATATTTTTAGAAATAAATGACTAAATCGGGGAAAAAAAATAAAGGACTAAAACGTTACCTGAAATTAAGTTAAAGGACCACATATGTAATTTAGCCTATATTTTATCTTATTATATTTTTACTGTTGATATATTACACTTCATCCATTCCTGAATCGGTTAATTTGATTTAGTTTAGTTTATTGTAAAAAATATGAATTGGAAACTCATTCCAATGCAAATGAAATTAATCAATTTAACTAACAAATTTAATTAAAATCTACCCAACCTAACCCTCATAAATCTCAACTTCCCATTGAAATGTTCTTACAAACTTAAAGTCTTAAACATTTATAATATGCAAAGGAGGTAGTATTAGATTTTTTTAGGACATGGGATCCATCCGACCATTTTATATGCGTTGTTGTCATGTCATCATTGCAATTGGAAAGCCCAACTTTTCATCATTAATCTTAATTGTCACTTCATTTCTTCACACATATATACATGATTATAAGTTTTTCCTTTCTATAAACTTTTTAAAATTTTATTTTTAATTTTGAAAAAAAATCATATTTACTTTTTAAAATTTTATTTTTAATTTTGAGAAATTTTCTAAGTTTTTATAAAATTATCATGTAAATAATTTTAATTTATGTTAAAATGTCATCAAATTTTTTTATTAAATTTTTAGCCACAAAAAAGTTTCTAAAAGAAAAAGAAAATTAAAATTCAATTTCTAAATCTATATTTTCATTTCTTTTGTCTTTAGTTTATAGTATTTAAAAAATTCATATTTAATTTATTTCAAATTAAAAAAATTATAAATTTTTGTAAAAGCACTTTTTAATATATTCTAAACATATTTATAAAAAATCGTTTAAATTAAAAGTATATGTTAACATTGTAACATAGATTAAAATTGTGCGCATGATAATAGATATTAAAAAGTGTGATTCTTTTTACAAAGACTAACTACGAAATCTCTAAAATGAATATAAATAAAAATATTATTTAAAACATTGATATTTGTAGTTAAATATTTAGAACAAATTATATCAACTTTTCTAATACAGTTTTTGTTTTGGGCAGGGATCCGTTGATTCTGGAAGTAAGTTTTGTTTGAGTTATTTCGTTTAATAACTTTTTATACACATTAAATTTCATCAATCAATCGTTCAATATTTTTAGTATACCTTAATAATCATGCATACAAAAAATTATATATATAGATGAATACATCAATAGTTAATAAGGATAGTTTTATATATATATATATATATTCAATTATGTGTAGCTATAAGATTTTATCATCATTATTTTACTTTTATTTTAAAAGTATATCATACGATGAATTGAACTTACTTGATAGAGTATCAAATACTATTAAATTTCTATACAAATTTATCTATTTGATTCTCTCAATAATAACTATTAATTTGACGGTTAGATTGATAAACTTTAATGTCTATAAAGAATTATTTGTTGAGACAAAATCTCTCTCAAATGGTTTTAATGATAACAAAATTATTTAAAAGATTATGATTGTGGTTAATGACTAATATGTGCTTTTGAGTGTATTCATATAAGAAAACAAGTTATTAATCATTAAGACAAAAAGGAGAAAAATCTGATTCAAATATGGATGATTGGAATTCGAGATGATGACCTCGTGAGAGGATGATTCTTCAAATCTGCAGAATATTCATCTTCGCTGAAACAAATTGTTTTATTCATTAAGTAAAGGCAAAACAGTATTAAAGAATGAAAAAATAAAGCTTTTAAAATAAAGAAGTAACATGGCAAAAGAAAAGTACGAGGAAGGATTATACTAGGATGGGTCTATGGTCAATATCTTGGAAAGCAACCCAACACCTTTGAAAGCAACCCATCATATTATGTGCAAAGGCTAAAAGCATACCTATATATCATTCTTTATGATTGAAAACAATATAGAGTCAATCTTCAGAAAGACAACAACAAACAAGCTAAAAATAGAAGCAGTCACATGTCTTAAAGAAAGGAAAGAGAAAATAACACCACGTGAAGCTTTTACATGTCTTAAAGGAGGGAAAAAGAAAAGGACACCACATGTGGTCTTACAAGCCTTAAAGAAAGGAAAAAGAAAAGGACAACACGTGTTCAAGTTCCTAGGTATAATGAACCTCGTGCATGAGGATGGACTGCATTAGTCAAATGAAAGTTGAATGACAGTTTCGTAATTATAAGAAAAGACCTTGGACTTTTTGATTGAAGTCTCCAACGGTCATAAAGCTTTTGCCACTTGAAAATATCATCTCAAAGTCTCTACAAAAGGCAGGGAGCTCTTCATTATCAGATACACAACAACATTGCATAAAAAGATCAAGTATCTCAAAGCTATTAAGAGCAATATATATCCTCTCTTTATACTTTTTACAATCCTTCATTAGATCTTTGAAATATTCATTTAGAAAGTGTTTAAGAAAAGAGAAATAATCACACTCATATCACTCTATAATTTCCACGTGAATTACACTTGAAAATAGTTGAAACTTGATTGTAAGCTTGGTGAGGCTAAAGAATACACAAAGTGTAATCATCTTCTGTGAGAGGTTGATCAGTTTGAACATTAGTGAAATCTCACAAGTGTGTGAGAACTGGACGTAGCCTTCATTGGGTGAACCAGTATAAAAGTTGTGTGTCATTATTTATATTTTTCTCTTTCTTTTGCTCAGCTCTGATTTAACATTTAAACAACCATCTTCGAGTTTCCATCCTCTCTGAGAGAATAGTATCTAAAACACGAAAAAATTATTTTTAAAAAGCAAAATCCTTATTCAACCCGTCTTCTAGTGCTATTTAGCTTCATCGTTATAAGTATAAAACTCAAACAAGAGTTACTTTTTAAATCAACATATCTTCACTCTTTTGTTTATGCATATTTTATTTCGAAGAAAGTATATGATCGAAAAAAAATACTCCTTCTTTAATAAATAAATAAAAAGAAAATACTCCTTCTTACAAAAAATGAAGAAAAAATGTTAAATAAAAGAAAAAAAAATACTTTTTTTTTACTAATTCTTAATATTAACTATTAGTGCATTCTCTTTATTAACTATTTGTTTATAATGTAAAAAAAATAATTATTGATGTATTCTCTTTATAAACAAATACAAAGAGGAGAAAGAAAATTTAAAAGTAGTACTAATAATATTAAATAAATAATACAATTAAAATTAGAAAATGCTAACAAGTGTCTCAAGGTCACTTGTTAAAAAATAAAAAGAGAAAATATACTTAAAAATATTTGGTTGAGATGGTAAAAATCTCTTTCAACTTAATTAGATCTCTTAAATTAAAATTCAGCTTTTGAAATGCAACATTATTAAATCTCTTGAGATAATTTTTTCGTCCATTTTGATGCTACCCAGCTCAAAAGATGATACTCGATTTACAAAAAGAATATTAAAAACTAAAAATGAACAACTTTTTTGGACAAAATTTTCTATATATATATGAAATAATCTATAAGAGGACTAGTGGGTCTTCTTCGTACCAGTGATGTAGGGTAGGATTTTTAATGAATTTGGATCCCTAACTTTGAGTTTTTTTACTTTTTTTGTGGTGATTTTAGACAAAAAGGGGAGAAATGTGGAGGGAAAATGGAGAAAAAAGATAAGAAAATTATAAGAGATGAGAGAGATAGAGGCAAAGTTAATGTGATTTTACTAGTTTCCTAATTAATTATTGGAAAATAGTAGCAAAAGCCTTTAAATACTTGTTAAACACTTATTATAAAAATATATTAGAAGTTATAATTTTAGATTTTTAAAAGTTTAAAAAAATTCTTTTCAATATAAATTCTTTTTTATTGAGATTTTCTTAACAAATATTATTAGATACTTGTTAATATAACATCACCTACAATTATTTGATTAGAGGATTCATGTGAGTTATAACTAGAGTTGTCAATTTGACAAGCCCTTAATTATTGGCTATGGCCCACATGTTGGAGGAGTAAAAAAAATTTATAATTTAAAAGGCCGCAAAAAATAAAGCTCTCTAAAATTTTGTGGGATTAGTGGGCCTATAGTTCCACTTTTTTAAAAAAAGAATCGATTTTTTTTTCGAAAAATAAAGTTTTTTGATTTTTTCATCGATAAAAAAATTTTGATTTTTTTCGATAACAAATTTTCGATTATTTTCTATAAAAATTTTCCGATTTTTTTTCGATAAAAAATAATTTACAATTTTTTTTTATTTTTCTCACAATTTTTTAAGAAAAAAAAATATTTTTTTGATTTTTTGAATAAAATAAACTTTTTAAAAATTTAAAAAAAAATCAAAATTAACAAAATATTAGAGACTATAAACCTCACTTAAGCCCCATGAAATAATGAATTGAAATTTAAAAAAAATTATTTTAATAGAGAGACTAATAGTAGAGATTTAATTAAAAAATAAATAAAAAATCTTAAAGTTTAAGGCTTTTCCACAACTCTAGTCTTAACTATTATTTCTAGCTAATGCTACATAGCTACGCAAAGCATAAGTAATAAGACTGACAAAGGAGGGCCCGGTGAGACTACAAGAAAATGACAACCATCGGTGGCCGCCGAGTGTGGCATGATTTCGATGTCACGACGGAATAATTGCATGTATTTGTACCGTTAATATTTAGATTAAGATCAAACAATTTAAAATTATATCAAGTATTTGAATTTTTTAATGTTTAAAATTGTAAAACAACAGAGGTTGGTGTATCAATAAATGATAAATTAAGTTTATATTTTTGTCAAAAAAATCTCATTTTAATATAATAGATCAATTATTATAATTTAAATTAAATACTATATGTGGTTCTTTAATTTAATTTTAGTTAACGCTTTAGTCATTTTTTTTATTTGGTCATTTATTTTAATTTTAAGTGACGATTTGATCTTTTATGTTTTAAAATGTCAATAATGTTATCTTTTTTTCTTCAAAAATTCAAAAAATTCATTAAAATTGTCAAACAAAGCCCATAAAATTAATTATATTCTTCAATATAATACAAATTTCATCAAATTCGTAACTCAAAATTTTCAAGTAAACTCATATTTTCATTCTTTATATGATGTTGTTAGAGATGAAAATTTGAGTTTATTTAAAGATTTAGTTATGAATTTGATGAAATTTACATTATATTGAGGATGATAATTAATTTTATGGATTTTGTTTGAAATTTTGATGAATTTTTGCACAAAAAAAAAAATAACAGTGTTGATATTTTAAAACATAAAAGATCAAATTGTTACTTAAAAAATTAAAATAAATGACCAAATCGAAAAAAAAAAAGATAAAATACTAAAACGTTAACTGAAATTAAGTTAAGGAATCACAAATGTTATTTAGCTTATAATTCATATATACATTTTAGTTCGATTTGATTCAATTTTATTAAATATATTCAAAATTTAATTCAAACATATCTAAAAAAAATTAAAAATATCTGATAATATTTAGTTCTGTTATTTTTCGATTAAATATATTCAAAATTTAATTCAAACATATCTAAAAAAAATTAAAAATATCTGATAATATTTAGTTCTGTTATTTTCGAAAAATTTAATCTATTTGCAGTTTATTAAATATGGTACAAGTACGTCAACAAAACAATGTTGTCTCAATTCATGTCTGAAATATGTAATTTAGATTTATAATTCGTAGATTTTTCCGAACACTCCTAGTGGTATCTATGGATTACGACACATCAAATCTAAATGTCTAACTTGTTCTCTTAAAGCTATTGGATTACTTGCAAGCATAATATATATGTAGTTGTTTTGTTACCCATTTAATTGAATAGAAGCAGCCACGACTAGACTCCATTAAAAAATTGGTAGACTTTGTTATCAATATTAGCCAATATTTAAGTATACAATTCAAACACCTTTCATATCATATAACTTATAAGAGACATTTTTGGAAAACAATGACATCGTTTGGGAAATATAAAGCGGCTCACATAACTATTCTACAATTTTAGTAATAGTGGTTGATAGTCGTAATTGTAGAAAAGACTATTATAATAACAATTGTTTGTTGAAGGCAATTAAAAGGGTTAAAAAAGAAAGTTGATAGTTGAATGTAGTGGTTGGGGCATGACCGACGATGACTATAGTGGTGGATGGTCGGTGGTGGTGGCAACGGTTATCAAAGTTGGATGGTTGGTGATGACCGAAGGTGGTGGTCAATAGTGGTCGATAATGAATGGGTCGGTGATGGGATATGGCAGTTGCAAGTGGGTGGGAGGTGGATTGCGGGTGGTGGAGGCGGTGTTTATAGATGGTGGTGATAATTGTGGTCGGTGGTGATTTGTTGGTGGTGGATGGTCGGCAATGGGAAGTGGTATGTGGTAGTGGTGTAGTCAAAAGTGGGTGGTGGTGAAAGTGGCGGTGGTCGGATGTTACCTGAACATGTTTTGATTTTGAAATTGATTTTCAAAATTAGAATGTTGAAACTCACAACCATTTTGAACATCCATTATCTTAACTAATTGAGTATTTATAAAAGTATTAATTGAGAGTTTGGAGGGGAGAGAAGTAGAAAAAAAAATAATAAAATTTTTTACATTTTATAAGAGAATAATTTTGTAGAGAATAATAAATGAATTCTTATGATTAATATACTTTTAATATTAAGAGTATAATAACATCATAGATTGGATTTGGATAATTTATCCAGATCATTTAAATTCCTCCAAAATCCACCCCAATACAATTTTTAAGTTCTCTCAAATTAAGGAAACTTATGGCTTGTATGATTCACATCTTAAAAACTCTATTTTAGTATTTTAAAATTTAAAAACTAAAAATCTTGTTTCAATTACTTGTTTTTAAAAACTGCTTTGTAAAATTATTTTTAATATTGTACTTTTTAAAACTAAAAAAACAAAACAGATAAATGATGTTTCATTTTTTATTTTTTATTTTTTTAATTCTCTAGTAAAAAGCTGTTTTAAAAATTAGAGTTGTCAAAAAGATTTTTTAATTTTTTTTAAAAACAATTTTTTAAAATTTATTTATAAAATAGTTTTCACAAAATTATAAAGAAAAATAACCTCCAAAAATTCTTTCATTCCAGAAAGGCAGAAACCTCAGTTCTATGCACTTTCTTCTTTTTTTTCAACGTCATCTTGATCCATCCTAAACTCTCAAACACATCCTAAGATATATGCATAGCATCTACATCATATCAAAAAAGTCTGAATTGATGTAGACTCTCTATTCGAAAAATTTGGAGGGGAGGGGAGGGAATGGGAGGGCTTTGGGAGAAAAGAAGTAGATGTAAAATAGATAATTTATCATATTTTTATAAAAAATGATAAATATTATTTTATAATTAATATACTTTTAATATCAAGAGTATTATAATAACAAATATTAAATTTGAAGAATTTATCAAAGTTCTTTAAAATCTTCTTGCACTACAGTTTTTGAATTTTCCTAAATTAAAAAAAAATCATATTATGAAATAAAATAAACATTCAAAATTCTCTCCTTCTAAAAATCTTCAATTCTTTTTACTTTATCCTTTTTTTTTTCTTTTAAAATTCATCTCATCCTCTCTTCTCTTAAACCGTCAAACTTATCTTATGAATCCATTTATGATTCGCAGGCGAGGACTTTAAGAAAAGGATACGCAGTCCTAATACAAAATATATGAACTGATCTGAGACTACAAATTGGATGTTATGAGTGTAGCTTTTATATCATGATACAACGCTCAACATTGTCTCTACTAGCATTTATTGATTTAGTCACACACAAAAAAGCATTGATTCATATATAAATGTAGGTAATAAAATATTCAATAAATTATATTAATAATATTTTTATTGAAAGATATAATATAGTTGTAATTAACTTATATATGTTACAACTAGATATTCAATGATTCCACACCATTCACTAAAAATGATGTAAACAATAAACTTTTTGAATTTCTTTTTTATTTACTTTTTAGTTTGATCGTGTTTTACTTTTTACTTTTTAATAATTATTTTATAAATAAATTTTAAAAAACTGTTTTAAAATAAAAAAAATTTAAAAAAATATCTATTTGCCAACTCCAATTTTCAAAACAGTTTTTTACTAGAGAGTTAAAAAAAACTGAAAAATAAAAAATAAAACACCATTTATCTATTTTGTTTTTTTAGCTTTAAAAAGTATAATATTAAAAATTATTTTACAAAACAGTTTTTAAAAATAAATAATCCAAACAAATTTTATAGTTTTTAAATTTTAAAATACTGAAATAGAATTTTTGAAATGTGAATTAAACAAACCCCAAATCTTTAGTATATTATATTGTCGATTTATATACTATTTTCATGTACATGGATGACATATATTATATGCGTTTTTATATTTAATTTGCCATCTATTGTTTACTGAGGAATATAAAAAATAAAAAAAAATGATTAAATACTTTTTTGTCCAATAAAATGTCATAATTTCTACAAAATTATTTTAATAACAGTTCTAGTCGTTACCTTAAAAAAATTATTCAATTGTCATTTAAATTTTAAATTTTGAATTAAATAAACTTTTATATTTAACAAAATTATTATGTAAACAAATTACAATCACTAATAAAAAAGGAATGTCATTTTTGAATTATGTTTACAATATTATTAAAAAAATTAAATAAGAAAATATTCAAAATTTAATTTTTTTTGTATTTATTTTCATTATGTTTATCTTAAGTTTATAACATAAACATGTCAACAAAGATGTAAACTTTTAATTTAATTTGATTTAAATAAGATACATTAACTTTTTTTACATACTTTTATTTGAGATGAATATTTATAAATTCAAAATTGTTAACCAAGAAAGTGACTACACAGACATGGAGTTATCCTCATTCGGTCAGACAATGGCTTTCACTGTGAAGACAAATAGGAAGGGACTGTCTAAACTCTAAAGTGTTAGCTTCATAATCCAAGAAATATTTATTAACTACAAGAAAGTTATTGTCTTTTACTTTTTAACTATTTTCCGTAAGGATGAAAATCTATATTCCTTTCCTTAAATTAAGGCTTTACAGCTGACAAGTTTCCTTTCATGTATCTCCTTTTTTTGAATTTCTCAAGTTTCAATTGTACATATTAGTTTGTCTTCTTTTTCAGGATCTCGGTGGCGAACCTGCCAATATTAAAGGCTTGGTTTTAATTTTAGAGATACTAAAATTAATTTTGGTACGTTTGAGATGTTATTGAATATAATTAATTTTATTTTTAGAATTAATTTTATTTTTAGAATTGATTATAAAGTAAAGTTAATATTTATAATTTTTTAGTATAAATATAATTTTTTTATTTAAACTTATTGGTGAACACTCTTTTATCTAAATATATTTAAAGATAAATCACTCAACATTAATTTTATTGATCGTAGAACCAAATACACTCTAGATGTGAAGAGTAATATCATCGATTCAAATATGTGCTTTAAAAGATCAAATGTTTTAACCATCTTTAACTATTTGAATTGCATTGCAATGACCGATTAAAGCGCAAAGTAGCTAGACAATTGTTTTACGCCTTAAAAAAATTAATTAATAAAAAAGATTCATATTCTACTATTGTTTAAAAGTAAAACTAGTAAAATCTCATTTAAAATAATATTAAATTAATTAATTTTATTATTAATTAAGAAATAAATATCACATCAAATTGACTACATTAATTAAATAAATAATTTTATATTTATTTTATCAACAATGCAAAGTAAAAAACAACCAAATAAAAGGTAACTAAACTTTGGGAATTGGACTTCAATAAAGTTAGCTAAATAAATATTAAACAAGGCACAAGAGGAAAATACCCTCACCTCATAAACAAGTGTTGCTCTTAATTTAGCAAATCAATCAGCAATAGTGTTTTCTTCGTGTACGATGTGCACAATGACAAATTGTCATTAGAAATCTAAGATGAACATAATCTTCTAGTGATACATAAGGATGAGTAGGTGACACAACCTCTTTAATGAAGTTTAGAGATTTTTTAGAATCAGACTCGCAAATCACATTTCTGAAATCACGACTGCAAGCAATATCAAGATTGTGAGAAATGGCTTGAAGCTTAACATTAATATTAGAAGTTAAACCAAAACTTCCTACAAAACTTGTAATTCAACCTCCAATTGATTTTCTCTAATGACCACCAAAATCGGATTGCCCTAGATTACCAATGAAGTTGCCATCAACGTTTACCTTAATTACAGTCGTTGGGAAAAAGTGCCAAGAAACAAGTTTAGGGGTTAAGGCATTATCAGAACCTCCAAAAGCCTTCTCAATGGAGTGAAAAAAGTATTAATTTGGCTAAGTATATTTTAGAGAGAGCAATTATTATCATTAAATGATTCTTCACCAGATTTTCAAATTATCCAACAACAAATTAGTAAAAGAGGACTTGGATTGGCAACCACAATTCTTTTGATCCAATTATGCATATCATGCTCATAAAAATGAATGTGAGATGGAAAATCAAAATTGTTTCAAACCTACATGGCCTTGAGGAAATCTCTAAGAGTATGTAAGATAGTTTCATTATTTGTACCACATCTATATTAAAAGGCATATATTGAAATGTGGTGAGTAACTCGTGTACGGATGAACTTGGGTCCAACTCTATGAACTTGAGGCAATCTCTATATACAAGAAAAGTATCATATTATGTTTGGGTCTAGCTCAATGAACTTGGGTCTAACTATATGAACTTGCATTCTTATCCATACTCCTTGGGTAGGATGGACTTGTCATCGTTATTTGAATTATTTCGCTTCTTCTTGAGACTATTAACATAACATTGTCTAGTTATTCGTTGGTCTGCATGCATTATGGCCATCTTCCCATTTTCCAGAGGGAACTTCATTGTTGAATGAGGTATAGATACAATGTCTAAAAAATGCGTTGAGCATTAGCCTTCTGATAATGGCATTATATGTCGATTTTCCTTCAACTAATAACAACTTTTTTGGATTTGACTTTGTGCCCAGTATGTTGTAAAAGTCACAAGGATTTTTATGAATCTCAAGACCTCTGCACTATCTCCATAAAATCCTACCAAGGTGTCGTTGTAGGCATGAGGACCAAGGCTGGTAAGCCTAGTTGTTTATAGGTTTTGTTGAATATAATGTCAATTGAACTACCTTGGTCGATTAGGCTCCTCTTCACATTTCAATTTGTCATTCTCCACGAGAGGACCATCGGGTCATTCTAGTGTCTATTAATATCTTTGAAGTCATTTTTCTAAAAAAGTAATTGTTGGTCGGATGCTCTCGGCTTGAGTGAGGGTGCAGATTGACTTTGAAGCCCGTATATTTCTCCTTTTGACATTGTTGGTAGATCATCCTCCTACAAATCCTCCCAATAGAAAAATAATATCTCTAAGATGAAGGGTTTCCCTCTTACGTCTCCTTTCTTCCTGTTGCACTTCTTCTCGAGGATTTTGCATTTTCTATGAGGATTCAATGATTTAGAGCTTCTCCATTAAGCTCGAGATCTTGCTGAATCTTCGTGGCAGTGTTTTCTGTCCACATACTTTTGTAGATTTCCCTCATATATCAACTATTTGATTTTGATCTTCAATCCATGGAAATCATTAGTAGAATATTTGTGTATTTTGTGGTACTCAGAGTATACTCTTCTATCTGCATTAAGTTTGAAATCCCTTTGCCAATGTAAATTGATTAAATTGGAGTGATATGCAACTTGAAATTGTTAACAATGAAAAGAGGAAGAAAGAGGAAGAAGAGAAAACAACCACTATAGGGTTTCATATCATATAATAAACCAAAACTGAAGTTAATAGGGTTACAATGAGTATATATAGAGGAAAATAGAAAATATCTAAAATACCCTTACTACTAATATATAATAATATTATCTAATATCTCCCCTCAAACTCACGATGCATTAACATGGAGCATCGAGAGTTTGTCAACTAAAAAACGGAAACGTTTAATGGAATACATCTTTGTGAACAAATCAGCAATCTGTAAAGAAGAAGGGACAAATGGTAGAGTAATAGTTCCATGCTGAAGATGATGACGAGTAAAATGACAATCAATCTCAATGTGTTTGGTGCGTTCATGAAAGACCGAGTTGTGAGCAATTTGAATAGCACTCTTGTTATCACAGTACATCGGAGTTGGCTCAGCAAGAGAGATACCCATATCAGACAAAAGCCAACACAACCAAATTATTTCAGCGGTAGTGGATGCCATAGCACGATATTCAGCTTCTGTAGAAGAGCGAGAGACAATGTCTTGTTTCTTACTCTTCCAAGAAAAAAGAGAGTCTCCAAGAAAGATACAAAACCCTGTGGTGGATTTACGATCAGTGGTATCACCAGCCCAATCAGCATCAGAATAAGTTCGTAACTCCAATGAGGATGACGATGAAAAGAGAAGACTTTGAAATTGAGTTCCTCGAAGATAACGAAGAATCCGAAGAACTGCTGCCCAATGTACTGTAGTGGGGGAGACAACAAACTGACTAACAACATGAACAGCATAAGCAATGTCAGGTCTGGTAATCGTAAGATACACTAAGCTGCCAACCAAAGTACGATACAAAGTGGAATCTGGTAAAGGAACACCATCCGAGGGAGCATATTTTACATTCAACTCAAGAGGAGTATCTGCTGCTCTAGTATCAGAAAGACGAGCCTGATCAAGAATGTTGGCAATGTACTTGGATTGAGAAAGAAGGTAGCCTCTAGGAGAGTAGGCAACTTCAATCCCCAAGAAATAGCGAAGAGTTCCCAAGTCCTTCATCTCAAACTGTTTGGCTAACTGCAATTTCAACTCATTAATTCCACTAACATCATCACCTGTAATAATCATATCATCAACATATAGAGAAAGTATAATGCGACCATGAGTGGTGGACCTTATAAACAATGCAGAATCATGTTCACTAGAGCGAAAACCAAGAGAAGTGATCACAGTAGAGAATTTCTCAAACCAAGCTCGAGGAGCTTGTTTAAGACCATATAGAGCCTTTTTTAACTTACATACTTCCCCTGGATCATGAGAAACTCCTTGTGGAGGGACCATATAGACTTCTTCATGAAGCTCACCATTTAAAAAGGCATTTTTGACATCCATTTGGGAAATATGCCATTGACGAATAGATGCAACTGCAATAAGAGTACGAATAGTGGTCATCTTGGCTACAGGAGCAAAAGTTTCTTCATAATCCATACCATATTGTTGAGAGAAACCCTTAGCAACAAGACGTGCTTTGTAGCGCTCAACTGACCCATCAGACTTAGTTTTGATCTTGTATACCCAACGAGACCCAATAGCACGTTTTCCAGGAGGAAGAGGTACTAATTCCCAAGTGTTGGTTTTGTGCAATGCAGATAGTTCTTCTGCCATAGCCTGCTGCCAAAGAGGATCAAGAACAGCCTCTTTATAGGAAGAGGGCTCAGACAAACTGTGAATAGAGGTTAAGAAAGAAGCAAACGAAGCTGAGTAAGTTGAATAGACAAAATCAGGTAACTGAGTAGACTTACGTTGACGAGAAGGGTAACGAGGAGGATCAACAATCGCAGGAGGTGGTTGGACAGCCGGGGGGACAAGAGGGATGTCATCATGTGGAGTAGTAGTATTTGTCCTGCAATTCTCAATAGTACAATCACTAGAAGCGCTATCATTAGGACCAAACGGATCAATATGGGTTAGTTCAGAACTCTTAGTAATCTGCGAATCAGAGGAAACAGAGTAAAAAGGAATGTGCTCAAGAAAAACAACATTACGAGATACATAAAGTTTTCTTGCATGAGGATCATAACAACGATAACCCTTTTGACCATCCCCATAACCAAGAAAAACACACATGGCTGAACGAGAAGACAACTTACTGCGCTCTACTTGAGGGCGAAGAACAAAACAAGTAGAACCAAAAACTTTCAAAGAATAGTAATCAGGGGTAGAAGCATATAATTTTTCAAAGGGAGACAAACCTGATATGATAGAGGATGGAATTCTATTAATAGCATGAACAGCAGTAAGAACTGCTTCTCCCCAAAACTCACTAGGAACTGAAGCGGACAACAAAAGGGAACGAGCAGTCTCTATAATGTGACGATGTTTCCTTTCAGCAACTCCATTTTGTTGAGGAGTATCAGTACAAGATGTTTGGTGGCGAGTGCCATCATAAGCAAGTAATTCAGAAAATTTATTAGAGGTATATTCACCACCTAAATCACAACGAAAACACTTTATAACAGAATTATGTTGAGTTTTGACCATTGCACGAAATATATGATAAATGTCAAAAAATTCAGACCGATTTTTCATAAGATAAACCCAACAATAACGAGTGTAATCATCAATAAACGAAACATAATATCTAGATCCACCTTTGGTGAGCACCGGTGATGGACCCCAAACATCAGAGTGAACTAAATCAAAAGGCGCATATGAAACGGAAACACTTTTACTAAACGGTAAAGCTGGAAATTTAGCAAGTTTACAACCACAACAATCTGAGATATCACAGGGTTTTAACTTTCCTAAGGCTCCAGTAGAAGCCAAATATTTTAATCTAGAAGCAGAAACATGTCCAAGGCGAGAATGCCATAAATAAAAACTAGAAGATAATGAATTCAAGCGAAAACTAGATAATAAGTCAGCAGTAGTTGTTGAGGCTGCAATATCTGGGAGTCGTAGTTCATCCAAAACGTAAAGTCCCCCCTGTCTATGGCCTGTCCCAATCAGCCTCCCAGAATGTGGATCCTGCACACAACAAGAAGTGGAAGAAAACGTAACCGAATAACCGAAATCACATATTTGACTAACAGAAGCAAGACTCAAAGTAAGATTAGGAATATAATAAACATTAGAAAGAGACAAGTTAGGTGTGGAGACAGAACCAATGCCTGCTAGTGGCATAGGAGTGCCATCAGCAGTCATAACTGACACAGACGA
>NC_021165.2:53092148-53129205 GCF_000331145.2 Cicer arietinum
TGATTTCTTCTGCCAACAATTCACTAACTACTGATTCAACATTAGGAAGGGGGGAACGATGCAAAATACCCCCACGAAGGCCCTCAAAATCATCACGAAGAGCCATTAGAAACCAAACCAGACGTTGCTCCTCTCTTTGATCAATGTATGCTTTGACAGCTTTCAACTCAGGTGATTCCATAAGAGCCAATTGATCCCACAGATTAGTCATTGCCGAATAGAATTCCTGAATGGTCATACTGCTCTGCTTAAGGGCTCTAATATCACTTTCTAACTGATAACGTTTTGCAAAGTTAGACTGAACATACAAACGTTTCAAGTGATCCCAAATCTCTTTAGCAGTATCATATTTTGCTAGTTGTACTCCTATAGACAACTCAACAGAATTATTAATCCAAGTAATAATTTTTGAATTACTAACATTCCATGTTTTCAGATCTTTTGCATATTGAGTTTCATCCTTTTTATCTGTAGGCTTAACAGAAGTTTCATCAACAAAACCCCACATATCTTTTCCAATCAAATTTTTTTTCATCACATAACTCCAATAAGAGTAATTTTGTCCATTGAGGTGAACACTAACAGCTTGAAGAGAATCATCCTTAACACCAGCCATAACAAATAATGACAGAAAAATACGACAAACACAATCACTGAGAGAAAATAAATTAAGGATAACCTGGTGCTGTGCGAGCACGATTTCTCCCTCTCCATAGGTAGTTTCGTCGATCCGACCGTTGAAGACGAAGACCTAAATTTTGCAAACCCGCTGTCCAAAAATCAGCCCGATCCAATGGTTAACGAATGCGCAATCGATGTTTTTCTGAGACTGATTTAACAAAATCGGGAATAGGGTTACTCTTCTCTTTTCTCTTTTGGTGGTTGTCTTTCCTATCAAAATAATATCTCTCTTCTCTACGGTAGATCCCAAAATCAACCAAATCTCTTTGATACCATGTTAACAATGAAAAGAGGAAGAAAGAGGAAGAAGAGAAAACAACCACTCTAGGGTTTCATATCATATAATAAACCAAAACTGAAGTTAATAGGGTTACAATGAGTATATATAGAGGAAAATAGAAAATATCTAAAATACCCTTACTACTAATATATAATAATATTATCTAATAGAAATATCCTTCTAGGCCTCTCTATTAGTGTAGTGAAGCGGGTGAAGTACTCATTTCATATATCTTTTCCTCAATCACTTTGTCCTCCACTTCGATCTTGGTCGTTGCAAGGAGAGCTTTTCTAATCCTTTTTTTATGCAACTACTTCGTCTATAGCTATGTATCCATGTTATCTCTTTTTGAGTTCATCGAGTGTCTCATAAGGTGTTCATGCTAGTGAATCAAAAAATGGCCCTAACTTTAGACCTACTGCTAGCGCATGTAAAGCTACAACATCGTTAAAATTCTTGATTTAAGATGTCTCATCATTGAAGAAATCCATGAACGAGCTGAGCAAAATTTCTGACTTCTTCACGAAACCAATTGAACATGTTGAGATGCTTTGGGTTATCCGACTTGGGGAATTTCTGAATGCTAATTGCTTCTAGGATTGGACATTTTTTTCGAGGAGGTGGAGAACCACAAGAGGCCAGATCTCTTTAAGGTTCACGGGAAGACAATACAAGTCAGAATTCGTTGAATTTCCACTCTGGTGTTGAAAGAAGCAAGTTTTTCATATGGGTCCACCTTCCCATCATATTCCTTTGTTAGCAAGCGAATTCGTCTGGGTATTCCTTAGTTAGCAAGCGAATTTGTCTGGGTATTGGTTCTTTATTGATTTCATTTGTTAATGAGAGTTGTGTCACATCCTCATTCACTTTTTTCCTCTTATGAGAGACTCAGAAAGAAGCTTCACTTCCTAATTCTGAATTGGCGATGTTGTCATAGTTGTCATCAATCGTTGATGAAGTTTTTCGACTTTCTACGATCAACAATACTTTCTTTTTTAGCCTCCTAATTTGGGCCTTTAACTTGTCCATGGTATCTTTTGTCATTCACTTGTTTTTTCTACGTTGCTGAGATGATGTGTCTCGACGCCTAAATCTCTCGACATTGTTCCTTCATTGAGACAAAAAGCATCGACAAGAAGATAATCTATCTTTGTTGGGTTGTCTTAAAAGTGGCAAGTTCGGACGAATGGTCCACCATTTTGAATGTTAACCTCATGGTTCTGTTGACTTGGGTCTCCTTGCAATGGCTCTAAAGAAGCTCTACTTCTTGTGATAGCCATGCTAGTGGAATCTTAAAGTCTGGGCAAATTTCTTCAAGTTCCAATGGTGGTCACATTTGTTGCTACGGAAAAGCTATGGTCTCCACTTTTTCTTCTCGTACATTATGACTCCCAATGAAGGGTGTACATGCAAAGACATTGAGGCCAAAGTAAGGTAGAGTGTAAGCATATAGCAAGTATAGTGATCAAATGAGTAACGTGTGAAATACTTGGAGCGAACCCCCTATTTATAGAGTGACCGGAGTCTTATTGTTGACATCAATGATAGGTCGTTGAGATCATAATAAGATTGTTGTTATCTGCTATGTAACTTCATGTTGAAATTAGTGATAGGTCTTATTGTTGACACTTAATTTTGTCTGTTATTTTTAGACTTTTTATAATATATATATATATATATATATATATATATATATATAAATGAAATTAAAAAAATAAAATTATCAAAATAAAACAAAAATAAATAATTAGGGCTATAAACTTTAAAATATCATGGGTGTTTCTGGTTCCTGTTTAGACATTTCACTATTTTATAAAACAAAAACAAAAATATATATAATTGAATGAAAAGAAATAGATTGATGGTAATAAAAATCAGTATAATGGTGATCAATTGAATGAAAAGAAATCGACAAGAAATGGATCGGTGGTAATAATAATCAATATAATGGTGATCAATTAAATGAAAAGAAACCGAAAATAAATGAATTAATAGTAATAAAAATTGTGATCAATTCACAATTATTTCATTGTCTTTTATAACATTCGCCCAAAAAGTCTATAAATAATCACATTAAGAGAAAAAGAAGAGTAGAACACTATTGAGTAAAAAAGAGATAGAGAGAGAATAATAGGTAAAAATAGGGAGAAGCAAAGAATCTGAACTTGATAAAATCAGTACACCAAAATCAATTCAACAATAAGGTATCGATTTTCTTATCATTATCTAATTTTCTTCTTATTAGCTTTTTTTGTATTAAACTCATATGCTAAGCTTTCATTTTTCTTAAGTTATTGTCTTTGTTCCTAAAATTGTTTTGCAACACACATACTACAAAAGACATAAATAATTGATGCTTATAAACCAATCACCAAGGAAAATAAATTTTACCCTATTGTAACATAATAAAAAACTCATATGATGACTTTACCAAATAACTCATAAAACCATAACAACGAACTAGATCAATAAATAATATTTTTTTTTCTTATGATAAGAATAAATATTCGTCGCCGCCGGATGAAATTGCTCGCTGCACCGCATCACTCACCCCCAACTATCAGCGGTCTTTGTGCCACAACAGATCCGACAATGCACAGGAAAATCCTTTAACAAGTTGCTTATTTTGCTTTGTCTTCACATCCATCGGTTTCATTCACATAACGCCGCATTACCGTTGTTTTCTAATAATAATTAGTTTTTCTTAACTTTAAAACCAAATACAAAATAAAAAGAAAAAATTTGTGAACAAACATCTCACCTCTTTTTCGTTGTTATTGTTATTATTATTATTATTATTATTATTATTATTATTATTATTATTATTATTATTATTATTACTTTTTTTATACAAATATAATAATAATAATAATAATAATAATAATAATAATAATAATAAAGTAATTAAAATCGAGTAATAATAATATTTTCCAACCAAAAACTACGTGTATTTTGATTTCTCTATTGCACATTGGGATACGTAGGAGCAAGGTTTTCACTTTGTTAAATCAAATTAATAAAAATATATTTTTCCTTATTTTATTAATGTAAATGATTTATTTTTCTTTTTATTATTATTTTATGGGGTAAAATAAATAATTTGTATACAATTAATTATAAGTAACTGTTTTAACGAACAATGTAGGATAATATTACTTTTCCCTACTCGTAATCGACTCCCGAATCTGTTTTTTGGTTCAAGAACTTTATTTTAAGTTTTATCTAATTTTCGCTTTTAAAAAAATAAAATTGGTGGCGACTCCCCTGCGACCATTATTTTGCAGTAAGACGTCGCATCCTAGGGATACGACTATCTATTACCTTTTAATATTTTTATTTTTACAAAAGAATAATTGTTAATTTAATTATAAAAAAATAAAATAAAAAATAAAATAAAAAATAAAATTATATTAATAACATCAAACAAAATACATCTAATAAAAAAATACATCAAAGTACATTGGAGTAGATATGCCAAAAATAAATAACGTGCTACAATATTTTAACAATTTCATCGTATTTTGTAGATAAATATGTATTGTTTTAACAACTCCTTCCTATTTTGCAGATAAAATATCAACTTAATTCTATTTTGTTAACAACTCTCTCCTATTTTTCTCCGGATGTAATAAATAAAAAATGATTAAAAAAAGTAAAATATATTAATAAAATCCAACAAAATACATTAAATTGAAGAGAGAAAAAATATATCAAATTGAAGGAAAAATACATGAATTTTAAATTAACTATGTTCACCTAAATGTTCTCTAGTTACACATCTAAGTTGTCCTCCAACAATAAGATAACAGCGCAGATAAGTACATGCAGATGTGGAACTGGATGACATTTAGGTGAACATCACTAATTTAAATTTCATATACTTTTTGTCCTTCAATTTGATGTGTTTTGTTTGATTTTATTAGTATAATTTATATTATTATTATTATTATTATTATTATTATTATTATTATTATTATTATTATTATTATTTATTAGATGCGAAGAAAAAATATAAAGAATTTATTAACAAAATAGAATTAAGTTGCTATCTAATCTACAAAACAGGGAGAGGTGTTAAAATAAATAGATTTATATTAAAAGGTAACAAATGGTCGCATTCCCTATAATGTGACCTCCTATTGCATAAAAAAATTATCATTTGATCGCAGGCAGAGATGCGACCTTGTGAAGGTAAAAAAAAATAGTATATTTTGATATATTGTTTTATGTGGAGTATATTGATTAGTTTTTTTTTTATATTAAAAATAGAGAATATATATATAAAATCTGTAATTCAGTGCTTGTAGATTCCTTGTCGTTGGATACATTGCTATAAGGGATGACATCAAGGGTAGTTTTCGCACTACTTCATCTCTTTGTGCTGATTTTGTCACGTCGAGCTTTTGTCTAGTTGCACCATGATATTGGACCTATTTGCTGTATTTGTGATGGACTTTCTTGGTAGTCTATCCATAATATATTTGAGTTGGGCCTGTTAGGCTCATACCATTACACATCTATAGACAAAGGATAATTTAATAATAGTAATACACAAATTATACATATTAATTATACTACCTACTTTTCCTAATATGTGCAAAAAAGTGTCATAAAGTCTAATAAATATGGATAGATGGAATAACAAAAATCTCCTCTTAGAGCATCTTCAACTCATCTATTTTTAATTAAGATACATGTGTGGTCTTTTTAAGTTTTACTAAAGTATCATGAATTTTATGTTTTTTTGACATTTTTGTAACACTTACATTCTTTAAATATGCAAATGCTTACACCATTATTCTTTTTAGGGCTCGTTTGTTACAGATTTTAAAGCAAGCTATTTTGTTATTCTATAATTTAGAAATTATGTTTTGTAGATTTTTAAGAAAATGAGAAGTTGTTTTGCGTTTGTCTAGTGTAGTGAAAAACACTTTTTTTTTTTAAATATCACTTATAAAAATGATTTTTTCAAAGCTACTAAAAATAGCTTTTTAAAAGTTGCACAAGAAGTTTTTCACTATGAAGTTGAAGAAGGGAAAAGTGGGTTGGATGACCATTAAAATTATCTTGAAAAATCTTATGATCGCTTGGATTCAGAGGTTTGTTGAATTTACCCTTAAGGAGATTGGTTTCCCTAGAATTTTTATCGATGTTATTTGGCATTGTCTTTCGTCTTCTAGTATAAAACTTATTTGGAATGGGGAACTCTTGAGAGTTTTTCGCCAGCATCAGAAATTCATCTAGGGGATTCTATTTCCCCACTTTTTTGTGTTTTGCATGGAAAGATTGACCTACTTAATTTTAATTCTATTGTGGATTATGTGTGAAAACCTCTAAGATTATTTGCTAATGGTTCAAAGCTTTCACACTTGGAGTTTGTCGACGATTTAATTCTTTTTATTGAAGCTAACATGGGACAAGTTGTCGTGATTTGTTTTGCTGGAGTTCATGTCAAAGAATTAGTCTTGAAAATACTAGAATGTTAATTTTAAATAATGTTCATTGGAATATTCAAACTCAAATCAGTAAAGCTTTAACTTTTAGAAGAACAGAAGATTTAGGTAAATACCTTAAGGGTCCCCTTTCTTCATCAAAATGGATATGAGGCTTAGCTCGTGGAAGATGAGAAATTTATCCTTTTGTCGATCGAGTCACACTCACAAAATCTTTGTTATCGACTCTCCCCTTTTACATTATGCAGACCGCATACATTCCTATATCAATTTGTGATAAGATTGATAAGAAATGGTAATTCAATATACCTTTGCAGGATAAGTGGGTTATGGATGTTGGTCGAATGTAAGTATAGAGCCTCTTCTTAACCTAAAAGATGCATGCATGTGAAAGATGTGCTTTTTTCGGGAGGAATTTGAAATGTGAATTTGATGCAACAAAGGCTGTTGCTTAACATTGCTAATACAGTTATTAAAATGATGCCACCTTTACCGATAACTATTGATGATCTAGTTGGGACACTTCAGTTGATGGTACTTTTTCTTCTAAACATATTTATCTTAATCTTCTGAATACTCATAGACCCTCTCCTTTTCAAACAGATTTAGAGATGTATGATCCCTAAAAGGATTAGAACTTTTCTTTGGAGAGTTGCTCAACAATCCATTCTTGCTAATGATGTTCATTTGCATCGTCATATGACCCAGACTAGTTCTTGCTCTTTGTTTTCTATGGATCTTGAAACTATGATTCATGCCCTTAAATATTGTCGTCGTGCTTCTTTGGTGGCGCATGGGGTTCATTATGACATTGATCAATCTTTCATACTTTGCAATGATACTCATGATTGGTTAATGGGTCAATATTCTTCTAAGAGTTTTGAATATTCTATTTGCAGTTACCCTTGATAATGTATGGTGTAAAACGAATGAATTCATTAGCCTTGTGCTTGCTAATCATTATAGAGTGAAGAATGTTGATGGAGAGCCATGCTCTTATGGCTATCAATATGATCTAGGATGGAGTTTTGCAATCCAATTGTTACTATACTCTTATGGCTCAAATTTAAGAGGTTGTGACAACGTTCAGTGGACTCATGTTTTCGTGAAGCAAATCAAGAAGCAGCTACATATGAACTTAGTATAGATTCTCAATAAAGAGTCTTTAATGATGTTACTAACTTTGTTGGAGTTTTGTTCCTTAAAGAGTTCTAGTTTGTCTTGAGTCATTGGCTCTTTATTTTAAAAAAAAACAAAAAAGCTAGACATTTTCCATAAGATTATTACTTACAAAACAACCTTACAGTAAACGACAGTGACAGACAATGAATATCATCTAGTCCATGACTTTAGTTAGAATATCCAAGTGGTTAGATATCGGGGTCCAATAAGAGCATGATATAGATTGAATTACAAATCTAATTACATTTATCCAGAATTTTATAGATTGCTTCTTTTTCCACCCCTATATTCTCAAAAGTTTCCAAAATACACATCTGAAGTGACAAATCCAAAGGACCTGGGGTGGGAAAGAAGCTACCATTTTTATAACCAAATTTATATTTGACTTATCCAATTAAAATGAACAATCTTAAAAATGAGCAATCTTACAAATGTCCATTTCAATTAGTTCAGTTCAAGAAATGCACGAGTTAAAAGGTTCAATTACAGAACTAAGTTTAAAAGGGAGTTCAATTCGGGAACAGGCATGACACTTTGAATTTCTGGGACAAACCGTTTCAATCTTATTCTACCATACTCTTATCCAAATTTTATGTCCTACTTGTTCCTATGTTATATATTGACACTATCAAATGATTCCTTACATCACCAGAAATGAAATTTTTCAGATCCATAAATAATCTGCATTTATGGATAATAGTTATCAAGCCTATAGAAATTGTGCATCTAAATCGCAGATCCCAGATCCTCTATTGTAGGTTGTAGGGATGATGCAGTTACAAGCTATAGACGATCTCGACTATTAATTTAAGATCGAACAATTCAAATCACATTCACAAAATCAGTTATAAATCATTTCAACCATTGATTGAGATTGGACGGTCGAAAGCAGTAACTGTCACACAGTTATTGCAGGGATCTATTTATCTAAATCACATACATATACAGCTTAGAGAAATTAAAGGATTAACGATTAAAAAAACATGATGCTACATTATTCAATTGGTTGGCAATTAAATCAATACTTATATGACTAGTGTGATACAAAAACTCTTTCAAAGAAAATGAAACATCAATCTATATAACTGACACTAGAACAGCTTGGAGCATCACCATTGGTACCAGAGGGGTGTGGTGACGAAAAAACCATCTGAAATTTCAGAGAAAATAAACAGACAAAACACTTCTCCATATTACAAATATTGGTTGTAAAACAATGTGCTGAACGTTTTCTGATCATTTCCTGAAAACTACTTAAGGTAACAGCTTTTAATAACAGTCGATGTGAAAGTTGCAGACACTGCTAGAAATGGTAGAAGTGCATAAAATCAAAACCCTGCACCTGCAATCTAGAGGCAGTAGTCTTTTGGACAATGATGAGAGTATCCACAATCACTACTTCAAGAGATACTAATCACATGAAAATTCTCCAAAATCAGCAAAACAAAATCTGTAATTTTTTAACTTAGTCTCACGCTCTGCCTTGTTTTGATCATTCGCTTAAGTGAACCTAACCAGGACTGGCATTCATCCCATTCAGTAGTAGTAAGAAGAACCTGCAACACGTAAGTAGAACAGTTAAAATATATGTTTGATGCATGGTAATACATAATTAGGTTGATGACAGAATTTGCAATTTCAGTTGACTTACCTGAATTTGAAGGGCAGTACCAAAATCACCATTGTCTAACGCCTGACAAAGCTGAAGGAGCTTATCAGCAGCATTTTTGGAGATGTCTCCACTGTTCAACTTTGCAAACAACCCACCAAGTCTCTTTGAGTTGTCTTCTATCTCCCGCCTCTTTGCTGGGTTTGCACGTGAACCTCCAAGTGCTTCCGATGTCTCATTGAAAAGTCTTGTCAATGTTGTGACAATGGGTGTTTGGTGCACTGACATAATAAAGCATACATGAAGAAAAAAAAATTACCAAAAGGGAACCGGACACAAGGAACATAGGATAAACGAAATAAGTTGCATAATTCTAGACATAAGCCTTCTGACTGATAAAATAAACACCAGCAGATTTAGTTAGTCTTAGAAAAATCCTTAGTTGCTGAAAAAGAATATTACCAGGTACTTTTGAAGTATCAGCAGTCTGCACAGTAGGTGGCGGAGCTGCCGGTGCAGCAGCCGGTTGCACAGGTTGTGGTTGAGGAGGACTGGGAGGTTGCATTGATCCCACCCCAGGTTTTTGGACCCCAGCAGGACCAGAGATCGGCATGAATCCCATTGGATTCAAGGTAGGTGCCACAACTTGTGGTAAGTTCTGGCCATGACCCAAGTTCATTGGTGATGGAGCCGAAGGTGTAGGCTGGTAAGGTGGATTGGTAGGCTGGTAAGGAGGATTGGTAGGCTGGTAAGGTGGATTGGAGTTTGTCTGAAATACAGAAAGTCATTTTATAAGCCGCGAGTAGTCAAAAGTACTTGAAAATATTGAATTCAAAATTAAAAATTAACTGACATTATACAATTGAGAGCCCAATGTAGGCTGCTGATATTGCTCCACATTTTTAAGCAAAGGAGGAGTTTGTGGATCAAAAGTTTTCAAGGGAGGTGGTGCCACAGCAGTATTTGAGAAGTTCAGCTACAAGAAAAAGAAATAAAAAAATTAATGCAAGCTAGAAAATAATCAATAACTACTAATTCAAATTTTTTTTAGAATATAACATCCAAATCACACAAACCTATAAACTGTATCTCACACTATATCACAGTAACTGTTATAAAAGTATTTAAAATATAAAACTAATACATAAAATAAAAAATTTATACAAGCAGGATTTGCTAGTCAAGCCCGCGAAATTATAATGAAAGCGAGACAGTGCATGAGCTTTCTCCCATTGTGCCTTGCCAACATAAAAAATAAAGCAAAAACACTTCATAGTTCATACCCAAATATACATGTTTTAGCATACAAGAAAATTTAAATGTACTTGTAGTAACTCAATAATATGAATGCCACTGCTTGAGAATCAAAATTATTTGCACTAGATATATGCGACATTTAGCAGTCAACAATAAATAAATTGACAACTGTAAGAGTGGACAAGGGGAAAAATTCATCACATTAAACTAGTTTTCTTTGTCCGCAATCATCTTAACAATTATACTGTGGACTGTAATTAATGCAATTGCTGAGGCAACTTTCACACTCTAAAAATACATTCACTTCAGAACTAATTTGGCCAAAGGTTTTTTAAAAGAGAAAAATATGCATCACATGAAATTTGGCCTCTGCTCGCAATTGCTTGATGTCTTTTCATGAGTAGTTAATGCAACTTAATGATGAACTATATGTACGTTCACATTCTGTTTTCCCAACAAACCTAAGGGTGACAACCCATTGACAACTGAATACTAACTCCATAAATATTATCCACATGTGCAATAATTGTTCCTTTTTTAAAAATTTATATGATAATTACCTGGGGAGCTTGGGGTGTCTGAGTAGCCTGAGATGGAACAAACAAATTAGGTTGTTGGGGTTGCTGGTGTGGAGCAGGAGCACCATATCCACTTCCATATCTAGGATCAAATGACTGTTGATAGCTTTCAGAATATTGAACTCCAGAAATACCCTGCTGCACTTGAGGGGACACTGAATCCTGACCAACAGACATTGAAAGTTATAGTTTCGAATTGCAGAGACACTATGCTTAGCACCAAAAAAAAATAATTGATAAAGAACAAAGTTAAAGTAACTACCTGGTAATAATTTATGTTATAATTGGAATTATCAGCACCATAAAAGGATCCACTTTGTGATTGAGAATTTTCAAAAGCAGTGGTTTTCAAGTCTTTCTCTGTAATTATAATTAGAAAAGGAAAAACAAGTGAAGAAAATATAAGTGTGCAGAAAGCTTCAAACACTGAACAATAAAAGAAACACTAGACAGCTGAAGTCATAACAAAATGATTAATTAACTAACAAAAACCACGAACATAGACTTCTTGAATCAAAAGTCCTTCAAATCAAAATGATCATATTCCTCCACCAGATGAAAATATCTGAAGTGAACTGCAGTTCTACATAGCAGATGTGATTTACACTGAATTATTTTAATTAAAATAAGAAATTTACCAAAAATGATTTGGTTAAATTACTCGGTATATGAACCATTGATCACTCCACTAGTTATTAACAATGTCCAAAGAGTGGTCAATAAGTAATCACTTGAGTAGTTGAGACTTCCAGAAACAAGCAATGTCTTTGCCAAATATCTTTTTTACAAATTTTTGTAGTAACCCTCCCCTTACACCATAAAAACAAAGGGAAATATGGTTGGGTATATAATGTTAAACGTGTTATGACAGCAACATAGAACTATCCCTATGTCGTATGCAATTATAATGGTAATGCTATTCCACTACAATAAAATACAGAAAAAGGCTAGTACTTGAAAGTATTCAATGACCAGAAGTGGCCATGTGAAGAGTCACTTGCTAATAAACAGCATTTTAATCATTTTCCTCTCTTTTTTTAACCATTTCATATAGAATCCAAGAAAAAGTTTACCAGGTTCCGTAGACAGTGAAATTCGGTCCTTCAAAATCATAAGTTCAGTTGAAAGTTCTTCAGAACCCAAAAGTTTGAGATACTCCATTGCTGTGGTCAGCAACCCTTGACTTGCTAAAATTTCAGCATATTTCTCAACAAGCTTGCACAGAGAGGCACTAAACCGCTTCTGCCCAGTTGCCAAGGCAAGGACAATAGTTTTTTCCATCAAATCCTAACAATATAAAAATTGTCAGTTGCCAAGCTGTAATATGTGTAACTACTAACTACAAGTTTTATATTATACATATTTACAAATCCAAATAAGAGTATGAATCTTACCTGAAGAAGGTCAACATAAGATTTCGCTTCATGCTCATCTGACAGGTTCCTTGACCAAATTTCAACTGTTTTATCAATATTTCCAGCACATATATAACAAAGAGTTGCAGCTAATGTATTGCCAGCCCCCATAAGTTTTGAAGCAAGTGTGTCACAAAGCATAGTCCATTCATCTCTCTGAGCAAACTGTTAATATGTGATAACAAGAATTATACGAGTGTACTATACAAATACCCAATCATCCAAATTTATGTCCCATTATGGAGTTTCTAGTTAATACTTAGAAAAATCTAGTTTTGGAACTTTATCCAATCATAAGCCAAAACAGAAGATAAAGTATCCACATGTTGCATCATGGTATTAGACTTCACTACTTCAATATGACAATTGGTAGCAAAAGTATGAAGACAACGCAGTCAAAAGGGTGAATTAAATTAGTTTGTGAATAGGAGTAATTAGGAGTTGGCCAGTGTTGAAAATCGACCATAGCAGCCATGATGGATGGCGGAGTACAACGTTGTGAAAATTGAGAGGCTACGCAAGATCGAGAGGGGGTTGAAAAATCGTAACTCGAGGATTGTAGTGCAGAGTAAGATCCTACTAATAGGGAAAAAAATATACATATATACACAATTACACATGCACAAAAATTATAATAGATGAAGAAAATAACCTCTCAATCACAACATTAAACTAGGTTCATAACCTATGAAACACGGACTCTGACACGTCAACACTGCTACTTTCAGAAAATATAGGACACCGACACTGATACATATATAACTATTTATTTATTATAATTAAATAAAATATGAACATTATCTTTAAAAGATATAAATTGAGCAATTTATTTCATTGCAAAAAAGTTCTTAAACAAAATATGATAATTTTCCACCTTCATTCATCCATCTATTATACCGAAAAGCTAAACAAGATGTAATCAAGTGTAACTGTCTTCAACCCTTTATTCATCAATCTCTACTTCGACACATCTTTAACTCCCATAGAAATGTTCAAGGAGCGTCTAAGGTGTGTTAAAACAAAAAATTTGGGACACTTTTCTGACACGTGTACGAATATCATATGAAAATGGGGTTCAAGAACGATGCCAAGATTTTATGGGTGCGGCAATGCCTATTGGTGGATAATCAATATTTCGTGTCCATTAGAGTTCTCGAGGAAAAGTGGCTATCATGGGTTTGGATGGCAATAGATGGAGAACCTTGCCATTGGTGGTTTTCATAGATTGAAACTAACAATAACAGTACATTTCGTAGAAACTAACGGACTGGCTGGATGAACCACCACCCAAGCAGCCGGACTCCAACTTTTTGTAGAAAGAACCCCAGCAATTAGGAATTTGTGGGAGGCAGTGGCAAAGAGGTTTCAAATTACAGAAGCTGTTGCTAACCGCAATTAGGCAGCAACGCCTATAATATCTGCCATAGGCCGCAATGCCATGTTTATATGGCATACTTTAATCTGCCATTGATAACATTGGTTACAAGAAGCAGTAGCATGTGCTGAACAACAAGGAGGACACAAGAAGGGAAATAGGGAAACTATAGCAGCTAACACATCTGTGAATTAGATCAAAACAGAAGATAAATTATGTAGTGGGTCAACTTGCAAATTTAATTTCTTTTGTTCACCTTGAGGACAAGGTGGATGTATAAGAGGGTATTGATAGGTAACCTTCGTTAGTTAATAGAATTAATAAGGGAGTTAGTCGAGTTAGATACATTGAAAAATTAAGCATGTTGCCTATATACAGGAATAGGGTTGAGATGAAGAGAAGGCAATTAGTAAAATTAGTCAATTGGGAGAGTTCAGGTCTCTCGCATACTTGAGCTTGTTTATACATCCAATAAAATTTATTTTTCCAATCCAGATCAGGAAATTGATGCATGCTTTTAAGATGCAGTTATTAAAAACATGATCATAAATTAACAATAACTTTTAAGAGAATCACAGGGTAAAATAAAGGATAGCAAGTGATTCTGAACACTAGAAAAATATTCATTAGGTAACTCTGTATTCTCTTTTAATCAATTTAAGAATTATAGGAAGATTAATATGATGACCATACTTTAAAAATTAACCGAAAACACAGTTAGACCAGCAGCAAAGACAAATGAGACTTACACTGCAAAGAAGAGCAAGGGTTTCTTTCCAGAATTTTAGAGGCCTGGTGTTCACAAGGCTCAAGAGATCATTGCTCACCATTGCTGATACAACCTGGAAATGGAAATGAACCACAAATGAAAGATATGTACACAAATATATATCTGGTAGGAATTTGACAGAATTTTTGTTGGATATTAAATTTAAATTGAGTGTATAACATAAATATCAACTACCTTTAAGTATGGAGATCGAATCTTCTTAAGGTATTGATCCCGGGTACTTTCCCACAAGGAGGTACTACCAACATGAGCAATAACTAAAGCATCAGACCATTTATTAGCAGATATGCATTGAGAAACTGCCCCCTTGTAGTCCCCAACAACTAAAGCACGCTGAACACTGTCATCAAATGAAGGATCACTGCTCTCTTCCACTTCCACGTCATCTTCGATTTTCTCCGCACCATTTGCATTATCAGGAACAACAAAGTTGCTTGCAGCCGTAGATGGAGGAGTATCAGCTTTAGGACTGGGAAGATTGTTAAAGAAATCCTCCCCGTTGTCAGAAGAGAAAATATTTGTTTCATTAGTATCCACATGTTCTACGTTATTAACAGATGTGTCCTCAAGTCCAAGAGCATTTACTTCCTGGGAAAGATCATCATTAACTATGTCTTTTTCTTCAGTAGGTACATTGAAACCAAGGTGTGTGAGAAGTTTTGTTCTTGCAGTTCCATCATCTTCAAACATAACCTTCAAAAAGCCCCATGTTTCCCTTTCCTCCTCAGATCTGCCATAACAATTAAAAAGCACTCAACATATGCAAGAGCCACAGCCTTGTTGTTAGGCTAACAATCAAAAGCAAACAACATGGAGCAGTGTTGTGCTTTATGGATAGAACTTACTCTGATTCCTGAGACTTTTTATCACATAGAACCCTTAATAAAGTTCTTTCCCCATTTTGTATAGCAGCTTCAAATTCAGATGAACGACTCACCAGACCGTCTTCAGTGACCAAGCTATGCACATAAACCTGGAAAATTACAAATAGGATGAATTCAACTGAAAGGTTAAGGAACCTGAACAAACAAATATAATCTAAGTAATAAAATCTTGCCTCTGAAGCCCCAGCAGGAGATCCTGAAGCAGAAGCACCGGGACGAAATGACACAAGTTTACCTCCAAAGCCAAAAGACACACCAGCAGGGCGTTTATACCATTTTGGAGCCCTCAGAGGTGCTGTACAGAAAAGACATATTTCATTCAGAGATTCCCAAAATATCTGATACCAAGTCATGCATAAAGAACAGAAAATTTTGCCTAACAAAAAATATATAAAACCAAAACAAGCATACACCACCAAATGCTCGTACACAAAATCTACATAGAATGAGCATGGCACATGCAAATGATTTATAATAAAGTAAATATGATATTAACTAATTCAATAGAAATAAAAAATGAAAGCCTCACCTGCACCAAAATCACTCTCTCCAGAAGCATTTTGACGGCAACCCTGCAGATAATCACAAATGTTACCATTAATAATAATAATAATAATAATAATAATAATAATAATAATAATAATAATAATAATAATAATAATATGGCCAGTAATGATATCTCCAGGAAGGAAATATGGAAAGCAGAATATGCCTAAAATATAAAAAGGTCAAAATAAGCATAACTTATTCTACTTGCTTATACCATTTCTTTCTTGGCTTCTTCTTCGTCTACTAAAAGGAAAAAATTACATATATGAAGCCCTAAATTCTATGCAAAATTTAAAATAACAATATAACCTAAGTCTATAAATGAAAACTGATAGATATGATTTAAGGAACACTGTGCTCACAAAAGTGGAAGTCTAATTTATACTCAGAAGTCAGTAATTAAATGGAAAAGACAGAGGAAAAACCAAGAATTTTATTAATCAGATGGAATTTATAACTTGAAAAAGAACTAATTATCTTACAACTTATAGCATGATTGAAGTGATAAACGATGAGATGCAGCAAAAAGATATGCAGTAACTTGATTTTACAAACAGAATTATTTTAGGAGGGACAACATGAAATTGGTTATTTTAAAAAATTTGCTTGCAGAATAAAATATTAATTCATTGTATCCTTTGTCAGAATACTTCAACATATGCCATAATAACAACTATCTATTAAACTTGTGAACAATAATAATCAGGCAAAAAAAAAATAATATAACTAGTCTAGTATTTTGTTTTCCTCATCACGTCATTCTTTGCTAATTACTCTCAAAATGAATAGTTAAAGTATACTTGCACATATTTGCAAAACAAAATTCGATCTCACCCAAATAAAAATAAGAAACCCTCCAAAGTATATTTTTGTACCTTAATATTGTATATACCAATTTTTCCATCAAAGGAAGATGCTGATATTACTCCAGGTATCTTAGAATACCAATGCACATCAAAGTTCCAGTTGGTTCCAGCTGGCAATTCATAGGCAATCTGTGCCCACCCCGAACCAAAAAAGAAAAAGTGTCACTATTAAACAAATGTCCTATAAATAAAAAATCTAACCAAATCAAGAAATTTTGAAATTCTTCAAAATGAATATGAAAGCAGTAAAAGAAAACTAAACACCACCTCTCCAGAAATAGTGTCCCAGCATATGGTTCGGCTATCTTTGCCACAGGTAAGCAAATAAGAGCTATCATTGGGACACCATGACATTGCAATTACTCCTAATATCAGAGATTCGGGCACAATTTAATAAAGTCAGATAAACTTAAAACAGTGGAGACTGTGTAGCTTCACAGTAAAAGCTAAAAGAAATATAAAATTAAGATCCAGACAGCTTATAAATCATAAAAATAAACATGCAACATCCAATAATCTTGCAGTTCATCATAAGCAAGAGTCAGAAAATACAGTATTAAGTAAGAGAATAATACCATATGTAACAAAAAATATAAATAAAATTACCGCTAAAAATCATAGGGAAGAGAACATCATGCTTTTATACAAACTTTATACCGTATACTTTTTACCATAGCCAAGCTACATCATGTCCTAAAATATCTAAAGTTTGCTACACCTCCATGCCCATGTAATATACATGTGTTCTATGTTGTATTTATGCTTCCTAGCACTCTCTATCACCCTCGAGATACACAATTCACACAAATTAGAGATTTACAATCGTTGGATTTTAATTATTTCTTACAACTACCAGTTACTCATTTGTTTCTAAAATGTTTAATGGATTGCTGGACGGTGAATAAGAAGAATATAACAAAAAGAAAAGGTAGCATTGATAATGACAACTAGGCAGGCAAAGAGAGATGACAAAAAATCATAAATAAATGAATGGGTGTCATTACCTCTATTATGCCCCTTAAACTCCTTTAATGGTGCCATTATATTCCTCATATCCCAAAGCTGCATCAATATGCTCATATAAAGTCAATATACAATATCTTAGCTTATAAATAAACATACAATCTGCAGTGACTATACCCTTAAATTAGGAGATCCATCTTCATCTGATGCAACAACAAGTTGTGTAGCAACATCAGGATTCCACTGCAAAACTGAGCATCGCCGTCTAGTTGAATCTGCAAAGCTGTAATTTCACATGGGACATATAAGGTGACAATGAGTTCTTTTTGGCAATACAAATCAGACTTTTTTAAAAACAAAAGGCAAGAGATGATCAAGTTACCTTATCACTGGCTTTTGCTTCTTTAGGTCCCAGACGACTGGAGAATAAAACCAAAATTATAAATTATAAAAAATAAATAATTATCATTCCAATGAACAATACAACAATGAGAACAAAATATGAAGGTTAAATTTAATCCCTTCCTCACCAGTGGTCCCATTATATGAAGTGGATGCTAATATGTGTTGCACTTTACTATTCCAAGATAAGAATGAAACTTCCCCCTGGGAAGCAGAGCCACTACCCTGCATAGTGATCATATGCACTATATGTGTAAAATTATCAAATTATAGAGCCATATATTTGAAGATTAAGAACATATTAATCCATCATAATAGGGGGTGTACTAAAAACCATCGAAAGAGAAATCTGACCTTTAACGGTGGAAAATGTGTAGGCTCTGAAGGATTAGCCAAATCCCATATGCAAATTTCACCATCCTCGGCCCCAGATGCAAGAAGATTAGGTGCAATTACATTAAACTCAAGACCCCGAACCTGGAATTTAAGAATGTAAAAGATATGATGTCACTGGCAAACACTACATATATGCCAGAGAACAAAGAACAATTAACACTCAACAGGTTGGCTTATAAGAGCATAGAAGAACATACCGGTCCCTTATGCCGTACAAGGTGTCCAACAAGAGAACTTTCACTTGCCTCCGAGCTGAAAATTTATCAGAAAGGCATTGAGAAAATTGTAAGTGACACTAAAATCATAACATCAATCAATCAAGCTATGAACCTACATATACAAAATAACCAAGTACTTTATCAACAACTACACCCAACCAAAGAAAAATATAAAGCTAGCAAAGAATCTTCATTTGTTTACTCAAACAGAAAATACAGTGTTTCTCCGTATTCATGACAATTGGCAACCATTTTGTAGGGTTATAATTAGAGGGGAATTTGGTTTTGAGTTAGCAATTAGCATAGTTAGATAGAAATGGCAGCCAAGATTGTCCTTCACTTGCACCAACAGACAAGGTACCACCATCTATCTTATTGCTCAAATTAGAAAATTTGACAGGAAAGTTGTCTTAAAATTCTGGATAGCATGACATTATTTTCACAATAAAATAAGAGGAATTCTGCAGATAAGAGTGCAAAATTCAGGACTCGGCCATATTGATATATTCATCAAGAAAGCACACTCCTATTTTATTCTTCTGCATTTTGTTACTCAGAGAGATAACTACTCTCACAAACTTGGGGCGATGTAGGACAAGTGCACTAACACACACATAGCTGGACAATCTCATGACTTTCATCACATAATAAACATAGGAAAAGTATTAGAAAAGACTACCTAAACAATAAGCAATATCATATCTGTCTAACAAAGAGATTATTAGGCAGCTCTTTTCAGCGCATTCCTTTTAATATTAGTCCTTGGATGCTTTAAAAAGCAAAAGGCAATGCAAATCGTAACAACCAGCAGAAAAATGATATATTTAAATGGACCAAAAATCTCCCGACTCAAAACACCAAACCATTTAGCAGTGTGCAAAAATTGTAACAAAACTATATTTAAATATATTAAAATATCAGCAACTTCCAAATTGAATTTGATTTGCATAAAGATCAATTCATACCCTCCGAAAAAATAAAACATTTCTACTTATCCGAATCACTGATATCTAATCACATCTCCAATTCATGAATTCAGAAGCGTACTACCAATCATTTCACAATTCATAAAACACAAACAATTCTCAATACCAAAACAAAAGCAACGAGCAAGAGAACAAAAAAAAGGTCCAATTACCGGATCAGAGTTAGAGGATTCCAGAGATCAATATTCCCATCAACTAATCCACCGGCAACAAGACCAAGAGCGAAACCTTCAGACGAAGAACCGTTTCTCCCCCACGATAGTCTATTGAATCTATCAGAGCTAGGGTATTCAGCGACTAGAGGAAGTTCAGGATCATCAGACTGGAAATCTAACTTGAATATCTCAAGATTAGCGGATGAGCTAAAAGACAGATCAACCGCGCCGGCCATGGTACCGGCAGCAAGATACGGTGCATCCGGCGCCAGCGCCACCGACGCCGATCGATTAACCCCTTTGATACACGCCATTCGATCTCGAAAAACCTAATTGCACCAGCACTAAATTGAAATCGAGAATCGGAAATTCGAGTGCGAATTGAAAATAAAACTGGATCTAGAAATTTCAAATGTTCGGATCTGATCTATAGAAATGAAATGCGAGAGTGTGAAGAACCACTCTCTCTTTTTCTCTCTCTGTTGTTTTTTTTTTCTTCCCCTTATTCTCTCTCTCTTTTTCCGTTTTTCTTATAATTTATTTAATTAAATCTGCGTTGTTAGAATTATAATAAAACTCGTTGTTTGAGTTTATACATGCGCTTGCTTTCTTCACACAGTTTTGTGCTTTGTAAGGGTGGTATTGTCTACAACGTACAACTGATGAGGCGTATGAGTACACGTTGCACTGGATAGTAACTTGTATGGAAAATTATGAAACTGTAACATCATCCAAACCAATTAGGTATTGACACGTGTGGTATTTTGTGGGGTAAGTTTAGATGCTCCGTAGGCAATCAGTCAAAATTTTCGTGACATGGAATTCTTTTTTTTATTAACCTTCTATGTATAATCTATTTGAGATTGAAGGATAGGGCAATTTGTACCCAAAAAAATAAAATAAGAATATGGGACTTTTTGTAAAAAAAAAATATGCATGTTAAATTTTTTTTACTATACATATTCTTTAAAATCAATCTATTCTCATTATATTTTTTGTTTACTAATATTTTTATTATATCTTATTATCACTACAAGTAGCATTTTATTTTGCCTTAAATTATATCATATTCTAATTAAATAAATCCATGCTAATAACAAAATTAAATTTTAGTTGAAAACATTAAATTGCAAGAAAGTAATAATAATAATGTTTTTGTAAATACAATTCAAATAATAGTTATAAAGATATTTGAAATTATGTGACATATGTTAAAATTAAAAATATTATTCTTTAAGTTAAATATTATTTGTAGTCCTTTAACTTAATTTCAGTTAACGTTTTAGTTATTTATATTTTTTTTAATTTGATCTTTTATTTTAATTTTAAGTGACAATTTGATCTTTTATGTTTTAAAATGTCAACAATGTTATTCTTTCTTTTACAAAAATTCAAAAAATTCATCAAAAAATTCAAACAAAACTCATAAAATTAATTATCATCTCCAATATAATGCAAATTTCATCAAATATATAACTCAAATGTTCAAATAAACTCATATTTTTATCTACAACAACATCAAATTCATCAAATAAAGAATAAAAATATGAGTTTATTTGAATATTTGAATTATGCATTTGATGAAATTTATATTATATTGAAGATGATAATTAATTTTTTATATTTTGTTTAAAAATTTTGATAATTTTTTTTAAATATTTGTATAACAAAAAGGATAACATTGTTGATATTTTAAAATATAAAAGATCAAATTATCACTTAAAATTAAAATAAAAAATCAAGTAAAAAAAAAGACTAAACTGTTAACTAAAATAAAGTTAAATTAAGATAAGATACGCGGATGCTATTTAACATATTCTTTATTTATGTATTGTGTATGAATTTTATTGATAGACTATTAAAAAAAATGTAATAATAATGAGATGGCTCGGGTCTAAATTAACATAAAATAATGGATAATATATTTGTACATCAATTCAGCTATTCATGAATTATTCGAGGTTTTTTTACTAGATAATTGATTAATAAAACTCGTTTTTTAATTAAATAATAACCAAACTCAAATTTAAGATTGAGTTAAATTAATTTATTTAAGTTCAAAATTTTAATGATCCGTGATTAAATAATTTGTATGTATATTTGTATTACTCATATTAATGAGATTAATTTCCATATATTTCTTAAATAAAATATTATATTGTCGATAAACTATAATTACTCATTTGTATGATTTTGTAAGTAATTATAGTTAAAATTAAATATATTTAATAATTTTATGGTGATAATTCTTTAATAATGTAAAAAAAATTATATAATAGTATATATAAATTAAATTTATTATTATTTACTCCTTTTAATTAATTATTATTATAAGAAATGAAAATCTCTATATTTTCCTTTTTATAAGAAATGTTGACCCAAATTTAAATGTATGTTAAGTGCAAAACCCCCAATTTATTATCGTTTAATTTTCATGTATATTGATCGTAATACTATTAATAATTAATATGGTAAAAATATTGTTTTTTTTATGACTTTTCTTTTTTTAGTTGAAATATAATTTTTCTTTAATTTGTATAAAGTAATTTGACACTATATTTTGAATGAGACTATTCTACTAATAAATTAATTTTTATTTATATTATAGGAATAACATAAACTGAATTACATATTTCATTTTACGTTTTAGACAAAATTAATTACATATTTTTAATTTTTTCTTAAAATTATAATTAATTAACACAACGGTAAAATTTCAGTTCAAATAACATTCAATCTAACATAATTGCAAGTTCCTGATTTTATTTGTATATTATTGCATAATATTTAAATATGCATAAATAAAAATTATATAAGTCTTTTTATAAACAAACTCGAGTTTTTATTTGATTTTTTTAAATAAATGAGCTCGCCTCAAATCACCTATTTTTTTACAATTGATCAAGCTCAAGTTTTAAATATTTGACTTAGCTCAAGCCGTTTGCCGAATGAGTCTATAGATATTATTATAGTCTTCATCTAAATGGAAGAATAAGGTCTTTATTTTCTCCGTTTTCTAGCGTGCACTGGAGATCGAAGACATGCATATTTACTTTTGTATCAAAAAATAAAATGGCTAACTTTTTATGTTGAGTTATATAATTTTTCTGGATAATATTTTCAGGATTTTCTGTATAATATTTTCAGGTTTTTCTGTATAATATTTTCATAGTTGACCACAAGATTATGTGTTTTGTCCGAAAGCTCTAGCCAAATAGGTCGATGGAAATAAAAATTATAATAATAATAATAATTAATACTATAATAATAAAACAAGGATTGAGAACTACAAAATAAAGAGTAAATAAAGGTTCTTCTTATAAATACATGTTTTTTTAATTCTTATAATTTATTTGCTTTTCTTTTAGTTGTTATTCATTTGTTTTAACCCTTACGAAATTAGTTTTTATTAAAATTGGTCTCCATAATTTCTTATATCACTAATATTTTAAAGACTGGAATCAAATATAATATATATTGAAAGAATTCATTTCAATATGAACCAATTTTATAACGATTAACACAAAAAAGTAATGACCTAAAACAAACAAAAATATATTTACAAGGATCATAATCATGTAAAAGAACTTACAGAGATTAAAACAAATAAAAAGTCTGGGACCAATAATTTATTTAAGTCTTTCTTTTGTTATATAAATTTTAATTTTTTTGTTAAAAAAAGTTTAAAACTTTTATGCAAAGCAATATAATTTTTAAGTAAACCTTTATTATTGTAACAATTTGTATATTGAAGATAATATTCAAAGCAATCTTTTGACTTCAAAGTAGCAATATGTTGTTTACATGCCTCCATTGAAAAGTTAGAGAACGTCCGAAGCAATTTTTTCTGACACAAACACTTCATATATAGATACTTTGATTGAAATTTTTACGACAAACATTAAGTATCAGAAGAAGTATCAAAATAAAGTAATCATATAAAACTACTTATTTGCCTTGAACGAGATAGTCAACATCTTTAAAAAATGACAATAGCAATAAGTATACTTTGGAGTTGAAATCTTTAAACAGAAAATTAATCATAAGTAAACTAAGCACATATATGTTATTCTCTTTGAAGAAGATTTATTCTTGTTGTAACTTTGTATATTGTAATTCGGTGTAGTAGTTACTATAGTTTTTCAAGAGCTTGATCGTACTAATGAAAAAGTTGTTTCCAATAACTTAACTGAACTAAGATAGAAGTTTGGAAGTTGTTGATCAAAAGCTTGATTTTATTAAGCTAGAAGTTCGAGTAAGTGTGTTCCTTAAGAGCTTGATTGTACTAAGTTAAAAGTTTGAGAAGATTAAATAAAATTAATTTAGTAAAAAAAAAATTAGATTGAAGGAACTAAACGTAGCTAACTTGTATAGTGAACCAAGATAAATTATTGTGTCTATATTATTTCTCTCAACTCTAACTTTGGTCTTTTGTTGATTTACTTTGTGCTTTTTAAAAGGATTTTTTAATTTATTTTTAACTTAAGGAAAAAGATTTAAAAACAAATTCAAACTCTTCTTTATTGTATTTTTACTACATTGTCTTCATAAAGTTCTTAACGAGTCAACAACTTAGAAATATGAAATTTCAAATAAACATCTTCTACTTGTGTAATTGATGATTTGATGCATCATTCACTCTCTGATGATTCCTATACCTTCTTTATGTAGTAAAAAGAATCAACTTATACATAGGAGGAAATAACTAACATATTGTATTATGTGCTAAAAGCTTAATAACAACTTTCATCATTAAAGTTTGATGTCATTAAAACATCATTTGAGATTTTATCTCAACGTAATTTGTATTTTATCATTTAGTAATGTCATTTGTATTATAAAAGGGCATTTAAAGATGTAGTTTCTTATCTAAATGAATATAATTAGATATTAATTCATGTCTAGTAGTTTATATTGATTGTATTGATATGGTATGCACCTCAAGCAACAATGATAGATTTATGTAAACTGACATTACAATGCAAAATGGTTGAAAGTATATTGAGAAACATGTCAACTATTGACAAAAAGTTAATACTTGTTTTTTCTTGATGTTCTATTATGCTTCTTTTTGTTTTATTATCTTATGTTTGTCATTAAATTTTGTAGAATTCATTGTACTGCTTGTGACAGTTGAAGTTAAAGGATTTAGATATTCCAATAGATCCTATGAAGACATAAAATTGGACAATTTAAAAGTTCATAATATATATCTAGGTCTTCAGGATTGTTGTTTCATTGAGATTGATATTTATATAATCTATCGTATTGCATTTCATTATATCTGGAAAATTGGTATATATATTGTTATGATTTGAATGAATACTTGCAAAATATAAGTGCTTAGCTGTCCTAAATAGTTATGGAAATTTTGTATGAAAAAATTGATTTAGATATTATTCATCTTTTTTCTTTAATGAAAATCTATTTTAATATCTAATATTTAAAAAGATGAATTTCTTATGTTACTTCATAAAGGTGTTGGTGTTAATGATCTAAGAATACTAATTTATAATTAAATGTCTAATTCATCAAAGTAATTAAAATTTTAAGTTAGATAACTAAGAATAAAAATATATTATTTAAATATGAAATTGAATAAATGTATTATAAAATATTATGTGTAATTCACACATGGATTAACACACTAGTTACTTAAAAGATAAATATGTTAATATATCTTATGGATAAAAATTTGAAGAAAATTGTATTACACAAATTATAACATTGTATTTGAATCATATATGAGATAAATATATGAGATAAATGTTTGTCAATCATTTATTAGTTAGAAGATGTTGTGTATAAATATGTATTGTATTTCATTGAATACTCATTTACTAGATACAAAATAAATATGTATTGTATTTCATTAATACTGTCTTTTGAATATCTTCTAAATAAAAAATTTAAATAAAAATATAACACACAATTATAATTTATTATATTGTCATTTGTCAGTTACTTGAAAAATAGTATTTCATAATTAATTAGTTAAAACAATAATATATATTTCAATACCAGTATGTTTTTTAAATATCTTTGATAAATATTTTAAAAGTTATAATACGCTATATATGGTATAAACCATACTGTAGACAAATAAATTACCCACCACATGTCAAATAGTTTAAAGAAGAATTTGTAGTTTGTATTCATGTATGTTTTGAATATCTTTTATATAAAAGTGTGAAAAAATTATTAAGATATTAATTATAATAATTTGTATAAACTATACACATGAAAAAGTTTTGTCTCTCGTGCATAAAACGATATAGTTGTATATGATACTATATGTTTGTATGAAATTTGAATTTTTTTTTATATTATTTAAGTTTTCACACACACACACACTATATTACTGTAAAAGAGAGTACCTATTATGTATATTATATTTGAATAATATTACGATCAAATATGTATGAAACACATGGCTGAATTGAAAATAAGGCTTTTGAGCAAGGTTTTATGGAACACCAGGTCGTTGAATCACTTATGTAATAAATTTGCTCAAATTTATCATATTGCAATTTTCTTGATCTAGAATGTTTTGCCATCAAGTTTACGTGGCAAGCTAAGTGTTGAGGAGGGTCTGGTATGGTGGAACCAGGTTAGTTTTAGAAACAATATTGTTCATCATGTTTTCACGATAATAAAGTTATTTTGTGAGAATAATTTATTATATTAATGATTTAATTGAATATGTGTTGCGGTTTAAAATTTTGAATATTTTTAAATTTAATGAACTTGTCACTAAAATTTATTTTAAAATAGGGAAATATTAAAAAATCCTTTAAAAAAGAAGGTGGTCTTTTAAACTAAATTTTGAGTTCGGGAATTAATTATGCGAAGAGAATGTATTAGCACTACGACATCCGTTAAAATACTGTTACCTGTAATTAATTGTGCAAAATTAATATTAACTTATATAATTTTATTTCTCCTTTTTAAAATGAAAATATAATTTTTTTATGGAAATAATCTAATTATAAAAGTATATTTAAAACATAGGGAAAAAAAGAAAATTTTATTATTATTATTATTATTATTATTATTATTATTATTATTATTATTATTATTATTATTATTATGTTTGACAAGAGTGTGATCTTGCTCCTAAGTATCTCCCGGTGCAATAGAGAAATTAAAACTATGTAATTCTTGGATAGAAAATATGAATGTGTTTATTGCTTTTAAAGAAATACACTTTGTTGCGAAAAATTGAATTTGGTTAAAAAAGGTTATTGATTTGATGAAGAAAAATACCTCAAGTTTGAGAAATTCATTCTAATGAGTATGTTTGGTTGAATTTAATTAAAAATGTTTAAGATCACAAAGTTGTCACAACTCATGCGTTTTAAACTAAACTTCTTTTTTGTAAAATAAAATGATATATATATAAGCCTAATTTTAGAAAGAAAGATAAAAACAAAAGAAAAATAAATAAATAAATAAATAAATAAATAAATAAAGAGGGAAGGGCGCAACAGTAAAGAGGAAAGAAGAAAAAGAAGAAAGAAGAAAGAAGAAAGGAAAGAAGAAAAAGGAAAGGAAGAAGAAAGAGAAGAAGAAAGGGAAAGCAAGAAGAATAAGAAGTGTGGTTGTGTAGCGGTCAGCGACGACCCACTGTTAGCCGTTCCGACGAAAACGGCAGTTTAAGTTCCAATTTCTCTCTTTGGTTTGTTTGGATTTTTGTTTGTTTCTCTTTTGATTTATTGTTAATTTTTTTATAATATTTTCAATTTTATTCATTTATTTTCAGTTTATAGTCTCTAATATTGAATATTGAAGAGAGAAAAAATAAAATAAACACAACACAAAATCAATGAACACGAATACGATTTTTATTTGTATATATATTATAATAGTAAAAAGAAATTATATATATATATATATATATATATATATATTTATAATATTAAACAGATTTAGAATACCTTATATCGTATATTTTATTCTTTTAATATGTTGTTTCTTTTTTACCCCACACCATCTCTATTTGTTTTTATCTTTAGCAGTAACAAAACAAATAAAAACTCTCCTCTTTAGTGATTTTTGTAACATCCTGAATTTTATAATAAATTATTTTATTAATTAAATAAGATTTAAAATAATTAATTTGATGTTAAAATTATTTTAAAATGTATGTTGATAAATTTTGTGACTAATTTTCGTTATACAAATGCATTCTATGATGTGCGAGTTTGACACATATTATATTAAATGAGTGATAAAAATAATAATATTTTATTTCATTATTTTATATATTTTTGAAAAAATAATAGTATTTTAGTTTAATATTTTAAAGAACACGATTTTATAGATTTTACGTATATATACGTGTACTTAATTAATGTAATATTTTTCTATATGTTTGACTCATATTAAACATGCACATAATTATATTTTAATTATTTATAACTATTTTATATTTTTAGTTATTTATTTTATAAATAATTAACTTGAGATATTAGTAATATTGTGTTTGATTCTCTTTATTTTTATATACTTGTTACGATAATGTGATTTTATATATATTTATTATGATTTAGTAATTAATATAAAGTCATAATTATTTATTTTATAATTTCGAATATTCTCTAATGGTAGTATTTTATGTGACTATTTGGAAAAAATAAATATAATCATAGTGAATATTTTAAATATGAGAGTTTTGGTTATTAATGTATTTTAAAAGATTAATTACTCTAATTATTTTACTTTATAAAATATTAGTTTTGAAATATGAATAATATTTTAGTAATTAAATTGTGTTGACAAAAACAAAATAGTTTTGGTAATTGTGGGTTTTATTTTGAAGGCGTAAAATGTGTTTTATGAATTAAGCTCATATGTAAAAGTAAAATCTAATTTATAATAATAATAATAATAATAATAATAATAATAATAATAATAATTATTATTATTATTATTATTATTATTATTATTATTATTATTATTATTATTATTATCATCATCATCATCATCATCATAAAAATAAAAAGAACAAAAGGAAGGACCGAGAACAGTGCATCCATCTCTTTCATTTACGTAGTCACTCCACTGTCGTTCCTTCTCCTTCTTCTTCCTTTGATCATTACCATATTAGTGGGTGTGGTGAAAAATCAAGACCACATTCGTGATTGTTGCGATCTCATCTTTCATTCTCAATCTGAATCACAAATTGAAATGCTCTATTACTCTTTGTCAAAAATCACACCTCCGCCTTTTGATCAAGATTACGGTCACCATGACTATCACCAACGACAATTGAGACCATATTTGAACTCCACAAAACACCTTATTCCATTACCTATGCATGGAATCACCAACCGTTATACTTTAAAAAATGGGGTTTCACCCTCGTCGCGACTGTGTTATCGAATTTCGGCCAACACGTTCATCGTTCTGAAAAACTGATAGCATTTTTGGATTCCTCTCATCGAAACCTTCAAGAAGCACTACTCATTTGCGTGTTTCAATGAAGTTGACGTCGGACTCTATTTACGCTCCAACACGTCGGTGAGACCTTTTCTAATAATCTGCTTCACGTTGTCTTAATCGACTAAATACATCTTCATACAAAATGCAACATCAAGCATCCTGTAAGTTGAATTCCATCTAGTCGGACAATCTAAAACCAAATTCTTGGTGCAAGAGATTCGTAATTGTTTGACAGTCTCCTCAAACATTTCCTTCCTTTTAGGTGTTGCAGTCCAATATGCAACACTATCTCGAATCCTCTCCACTCCATCTTTCACAACTTCTAACCCATCTTTTACTATCAAATTAAGTATGTGCGCGCAACAACGCATGTGAAGTAAGACCTCATCCTTTAACAATGTATTCAATTGCAACTTATCCTTAATTTTTGCAATCATTGCATCATTAGTGCTACAATTATCTAAAGTGATAGTCGACAATTTTGTATCAATATTCCAATCCATCAAACATTCAACCAACGCATTACAAAGTCTTTCACTTGTATGAGGGGCATGAACATAAATAAACCTAATATAAGAAGATTCACATTCAATGACTAATATAAATAATATTCAATCAAACTAGTATTATAAGAAATTATAATTACCTCAAAATTTCACTTTGTAGATCCCAATTTTCATCAATGTAATGGGCAGTGACAGCCATATACCCTTTTTTTTTATTGCTAGCAGTCCACATGTCAGAAGTAATGGCCACTCTTTGTGGGAGAGTTTTTAACAACTTCAAAATTATGGTTTTCTCAACTTCATACACTTTGAATATCTCTTTTTTTTTTTATAGTATTTCTACAAGGAACTTGAAATAATGGTTGGAGAGAGGCTGAGTATCTCCTAAAACCAATATGCTCCACTATTGAAAGTGGATATTCATGCAAAATAATTGCATGTGCAAGCTCTTTCCTAGCATTTTCAGCATTATAAATTCCACTCCCCAACTCCTTTTTACCTTGCAAGACTTTAGCAGTAAGAAATGTTTGTCTGTTATTATGTCTCATGATAGACAAACGTGGAGTACATATTTTCATATGTCCGCACAAGTGTGAGGTCTCGTCTCTTGCTCTCCCACCAAGCAATTTCTTGCAATAATTACATTTAGCTTTTTCTTTTCCATCAACTTTGACCTTTGTAAAATGATCTCATACAATGGTAGAAAAATGTGGAGTACATATTTTCATATGTCCGCGCAAGTGTGAGGTCTCGTCTCTTGCTCTCCCACCAAGCAATTTCTTGCAATAATTACATTTAGCTTTTTCTTTTCCATCAACTTTGACCTTTGTAAAATGATCTCATACAATACTTTTAAGTCTATTGTTACGATCTTCGGGTATTTCATCTGTCATATTATCATTTGTCTCATCATATGGTGTTTGCACAGTTTCATTTGGTGTAGAAACATTAGCTAACAGATTACAACTTTCATTCATAGTTGGTTGATGTGAACTTTCTTCTGAAGTAAGTTGACATGGTAGTGGTTGAGATGATGTGCCTTCAATTTCCATTTATATATTCTGTAAAGTTGCACATAAAAATAAATTAAATTCATAAATAAGTTATACACTCACTCACACACACACACATATATTTCTTACAAAATTTATCATGTAGTCAAATTAAATCCATAATTTTCAGGTAGTCATACATACTATCTCCATTCATGTGATAGACCACCTCCAAGTAGAAGCTACTGAGACTTAAAAAAGGCCTATCACTCAAAAGAAGTAAATGTAAATAATATTTTCCCAGCCACATTTCAGAAATCACTACTTCAGTCAAGAAATTTCAGCTCAATAAAATGCAGTAGTTTAACCATTCATAAAAATTCAGTGGCTTAAAATCCTACTCAATAAAATGCATCCACCAACTTCATAAATCATGGCTAGGACAAAACTCACTCTGTTATTTTATTCATTTACATTAGTGGATCCAAACCCTTCTTCCATAAAACCTTCAAGCTTAACACTATTTCTATTTCACATTGGCAGGAATTAGACCTAAATGGCCTTTTTTTTTTTTTCAAAGTTTCCAAATTTCTATGACACTAATAAACACTCAAACAACAAGAAAATATTAAATCGCCAATTCACCACATAAAAATGCAGAAAAAGGAAGAACAAATTTCTATGAACAACCGAATCAAAACAAATATATGGCATATTAATCGAAAGCGAAGAGCATACTCTATCCTTGGGTCGCCATTTCAAGACCAAACCACTATCGGAGGGACCAACGGGAAGGTCAAGTTCAAAAGCATCGTGACAGAGTTCATTAAACAAAACCGTCTGCGGTAGATACGCCATGGTAGTGGCGGCATTAGCATAAGTTGTGGTGCTACTACTACTACACTTGAATTTGGACCTAACAAACCTAAATGCATCAAAATGTAGAAAATTTGAAAATGAACCTTAATTATAGCGGCGAAGAGAATAAGAGGTGACACACCAAGGATGACGAAGACGGCGCACAGAGAGGAGGGAGGACAATTGGGACAGAAAAAGTGAGGGTGGAGGTGGACGGTGGCAGCAAGCTAGGAAAAAGAAGGAAGATTGATAAAATTAGGGTTTTGTTACTATTTTAAGAGATGTAAGGGTATTTAAGTAATTGTATTTATGTCGGGTGGGTGCGGGTGCGGGGCGGATTTGATGAAACTCGTCCCCGCACCCGCCCGTAACTTTGAAAAACGGGGAAAACCCGCACCCGCATCCATTAAAAACGGTTTTTCCCCATTAAATGCGGGGCGGATGCGGCGCGGTTCGGGTGGGTTCAGGTTCAAATGTCATGCCTATACTTGACTATGAAAATATGCATTCATGATATGTACTTGTTGATTTATGATGTTATCACCTTGATGAATATCATGAAATGCATATTGTGTTTAATTGAATAGTGATGAATTCGACTTGTCCCAATGATGGTTCTTTTAATGGAGTGAGTAGCCTAGGCCAACGAGGGGAGAATCTTGATGTTATTTGTTTGAAGTGGGGATTATTTTGTCATCATATATGTAGGGTTTGACAAACATAGTGATTTCGGGGAAGTACAACTGAATTGAGCCTGATCGTGACGATTTGTTGTTGAGCCTTAAGGCAATTTTGTTAGACCTTGGAGATATTCAGGTGGAGAGTTCCTAGGTAACTTAGAGGTAACACTTCAAATGTCAGGAGCTACCACACAACACATGTTTACGTCGAATGTCGCGTATATGTGTCTCGAGTTGAGTTGAGTTGAGGGGATCTATGAGGACATGACCAATTTGAATTGGCCGTCTACTCGAGTGGTGGCATAGTATCAAACCTCTTAACCAAGTAATTCATAGTTAGAATGGTACTAAAGAAAGTGGAGGAGTCTAGAGTATAAAAGCATGCATAACATTCCTTGATTTGTGTGTTGACTTACTTGACGTTGTGGATTGCATCAATATTTTACCTTGATTATTATTATTAATTGTGATTTGATATGATACGGTGTTTAGTTAATGTTTTACGTGTTCTTCCTTATTATTTTATACTCTTACATTTTTTCGAAGCTCACCCTTGTTGCTTGTGTTTGGTGCTTGCAAGAGCTAAGTTATTTCAGGTTATCGATTGGGTGATTCATGCTTTGATAGGTGATACTGGGTGGAAGTAATTCATTTTGTTTTATCGAGTTATGAACTAATTTTTGTTTTGTAAACTCTATCGATCAATTGTGTTATATTCGATCTTTTATGAGAAGATAAAAATTAATTGCCTCTAAGTTTTGAATATTATGTCATAAATATTTGTTTGATAATCCTCAGCTACATTCCATGTTAAATAATTTTTAGTTAGGAAATTTTATGCAAATGTATTGTGTAAGTGTGACTGTGACATCCTGAACCTTATATTTTAAAAGGAATTTTTTTATATTCTACTTTAGGACCATTACAAACCTCTTTCAAAATTAGTGCATTTTAATTTTTATTTCAATTTGGGTTTACAGTGTCACAATTTTCGTTCTCAATTTATAGGCTTAAGTGATGGATCTGTGTGTTCATGAAAAAAATTGAGTTCTGGTTTTTTTTATTGTTTTGGAACAAAAATAAAGCAACCTGAGATAATTAGGGAAATATGTAGCTTATTCTTTTTTATTGAATCTTCAAATGGTGAAGATAATACCCTTATAGATTAAAAGCAAAACAAAAATAAAAAATAAATAAGGGGGAGGGCTGCATATTGAGAAACAGAAAACTTGAGGTAGGAAGAAAAGGAAGCTGGAAACGTGAAGAGAAAAGAAAGTGAGGAAAGAAAAAAAGAAGAAAAGATGGAAATGCGTGGAAGGAGTAAAGCACGAAAAAAAAACATTTCTTGTATTTTATTTTAAGCTAAGTAGCACTCGTGATCCCTTAATTTAATTTCAGTTAACATTTTAGTCATTTATCGTTTTTTCCCCGATTTAGTCCTTTATTTTAGTTTTAAGTGACAATTTGATCTTTTATATTTTAAAATGTCAACAATGTTATCTTTATTTTTTGCAAAAATTCAAAAAAATTATTAAAAATTTCAAACAAAACTCATAAAATTAATTATCATCCTCAATATAATGCAATTTCATCAAATTCATAACTTAAATCTTTAAATAAACTCATATTTTCATCTCTAACAACATCAAATAAAGAATGACACATATGAATTTATTTGAATATTTGAGTTACGAATTTGATGAAATTTGTATTATATTAAAGAATATAATTAATTTTATGGGTTTTGTTTGAAAATTTTGATGAATTTTTTGAATTTTTGTAAAAAAAAAAAGGATAGCATTGTTGAGATTTTAAAACATAAAAGATCAATTTATCACTTAAAATTAAAATAAAGGACTAAATCGGGATGAAAAAAAATAAATGACTAAAACGTTAACTAAAATTAAGTTAAGGGACCACATGTGCTATTTAGCCTTTATTTTATTTGAGTTATTTATTTTATTTTTGGTGTTAAATATAATGAAAACTCATATAGACTCAAAATTTGACCAACTTTATAAAATGACGATTTTTAGACTTAATAATAGTAAGTGTAAAATGTTTACTAAACATATTTTTTAGAATTATTTTTAATTGATCGGACAAAACTGAGGTACTACGGTGTGCAATAAATAGAACTAGGAAACATAGGAAACGATATCAGAGGAAGACATCAGAGTCAAGTGAAGTCAAAGCTCTAGTTATTGCACGCGTTGTTGTGCGTGTGCATCTACCTCTAAAACGTCTGCCTAATGTGCCTTTGAAGCTTTTATGCGTCTACCTCCATAGTTTTGTAGAAAGAAGTCATTCACTTCTTTAAACTTATTTTTGTGTTTTTGCACAAAATAACAATTTAGTGTGCCTCTCAGGCTTGTACTACCCCTGGAACTGAGTATCAAATACTTGTGCTTCATGATAGTATTACCATGCAGGAGGTTTACAGTGCTTTGATGAGTGAAGTCTTACAAGGAACCTAACCCAAACAATTTCAACCTATATTTTTCAAGATGTTTTGGGAAGATATTAAAGATGATGTGTGGCTTTTTGTTTAAACGGATTTTGAGAAGGTTTTATGGAAGATCATGTCACTTAATCACTTATGGTACTCGTTCCTAAAGTGGACAATCCTTGTTCCTTTAAGGAATTTAGGCCTACTAATTTGTGCAATATGACTTGGAACATTGTCTATAAGGTTCTCGTGAACAAATTGTTGAGGAAAAATCTCAATTTGATGTTTTAAAGATAACAAACATATTTTATTATGTTTTTAAGGTTATGATCATTTTTTGACATAACATGAGCTTTTAAGTTTTTTAAGAGTTAAACAAGATTTGATTTTAGTCTAAGCTATTTACTTTTAAGAAGCACAAAATTATCACTCAAAAACAAACAAATAACGTTTTGGTTGGTTAAGAACAATGACAGAGAACGTTTTGCTAACTAGAAAAAGATTACATAAAATATTCTCACATGTTAAAGCTAACACAAACATCGTAAATGCACAAAAGTCAACTCACAATAATTGATAAGGATCAACTTTGATATTGAAGTCATCTCAAGAAAATTTCATTTAAGATGTCATTTATGAAGAAATATGACAAAAAATAAAATGAAGAACATTTTTATGGTACCAAGCAGAAGGAATATATCATAAAGGCTTTGAGTGATCCAATAAAGATGAAAATATTATTTATGGATTTTATTTAGACTAATAAGAGCATAACAACTAATTCATTGACATTCAAAAAACGACTTACAATTTGAAGATAATGTTTTGTGTGTTCACCCATTTGCAAAACACAAAATGACAAAATCAAGTACTTGCAAGTCGATATGTCATTCATCACTTTTTTCTATCTCCATATTGCTACGGTAAACAACATAGAGGTAGTACAATTTTAAGATTTCGTATCAACTTACTCTTCACAAAAAACAAGAGAACATTGTGCCCATAAAGATAAAGTTCTTCTAGTTATACAAATAAAATGGAGACAACTCATTGAAGGGATTGTTTTTTGCATAGATGCATGTGCCTAATAACTCTTTATTGTAAGTTTGTTGTACCTGTGAATACATGTTGTATTAAATTCAATAGTGATCTAAAGAAAAATGTAAAGTGTTGAGAACATTTTTTCGGTTAAATAGTAGAAAATCTCACAAGGTGTGAGGATGGAACAAAACTCAAGGTCAAAGGTGAATCATGATAGTTTTATGTGTGACTTTCTCTAACTTATTATCTTTTAATATACATTAATCACACCACATCTTTGCTATTAAAGTTCTCATTGCAAATTTGATATAAAAAATATTCTTTTAGTTAATACTAACATTTTATCCTTCAAAATTTTATAAGGCCTCAATTCAAACTCCGACTCTTGTAATATAATATTCTACTTCAAAAGTTACGACATATGTTTCATGATATTGTTGGCCCTCTTCAAAGTTGCTTTATCCACGTTCGTAGTACAATGGATAGTACTATGGATCTGTGTCTCAATATTAGGTATGTTTGGCATGAAGATAATTGTAGGAGCAACTCTTTAATTACTTTTGTCCCCGTGAACTCGTGGTGTCAATAAGGCAATTGATGTCATGCTTTGTCAACACCGTTGATGATAGCTGGGTGTGGAAGGCTTGTGTGAACATAAAATATACTATTAAATCATGATATCATTGGCTTCTAGCTCAACACCAACATGTAGCGTCACAAGAGGCTTGGAATTAGATTTGGAAGTTACAATTGTCAGCAAATGTGCAACTTTTTATTTGACAGGGTTGTCACAATATCCTTCCTACGTGTTTAACAATTAACATTTCAAAATACATTTTTGGTAAAGTTTTTAAAGAGAGATTTCTAAACTACAACTAACACAACATACTAATAAAAGCAACCTTATGAAATTCCTATAGGTGTTCCTTATACAAGGACATCAAAACAAAAACTTAATTTGCATTATCATCCTCATTTTGATTAGTCTCCATAGGTGGTGTGTGACGATCTGTTGGAAGCTTTATATTGCCTTGTGAACCAGCAGGAA
>NC_021165.2:53130704-53160589 GCF_000331145.2 Cicer arietinum
CAGGAATGAGTTTCAGATTCTCACAATTGCATATTTCCACCATGAATCCATCTGGGTCGTTGAAAAATAGTTGATCCATTGTTGTACCATCTTCTGCTTCAAGAGTTCTTTTCTTGTACCTCACATTCATCTCCTTCAATTTTTTCTCCATTGCTTCTACATCTTCGCACTAACATACAAAACCAAATAAACAACAAAAAATTATTTTTATTTAAATTAATTAATAGTGTTCATTTTCATATGTTAAATACTCAATTAGGTGTCTATTCTTTGATATTTTTTCAAAACAATATTTCCTATTCTCCTAACGCCAAGGAACACGATACAATTTGATAAATTAAATTTAATCATAACTCAATCTTTAAAAAAATCAAATTGTAAAATACGAAATACCTTTTATTATAAAGTTTTTTTCTTCCAAAAAATATCATATTCAAATTGAAACTCAAGCACATTTGATTCTTGCTCAAGATTAGACATGTTATTATTTATAAAATTTCTATATTTTTTCGAGAATAAATATGTAGAAATAATTTTAGCAGAAAAACAAAAATTTTCTTTCGTAGATAAAATAATAAATATCATCAGCAACTCAAAAATACAATTGTAAACAATTGTAAAATCTCAAATTTAAATCTGAAATATGATATTCAACTTAATAATATTTATATTTTTTCAATTGAGTTAAAATTTAATGATTGACGTAATAATATTTAATGCTATAAAATTTTGAAAACCATAAATAAAAAACAACAACTTTAAAAAGAAGACACTTAAAAAAACAGAGTACCATATTATAATTTTAATTTGCAAATAACTTTTCCCTATGAACCAGAATGATGCATGGCTCCTATAATCATTTTTCAGGCTCTCAAAATGGAAATTAATAACAAAATTATAACAATTCAACAAAATTTAATTTTTCCAATATATATTTTGACCAACTTTTTCAGAACACTTGAATTAAACTACTCCATTAATCCTAAATTATATAAGTCACTTTTCACAAAAAATTATCCTAAATTATAAATTATTTTACAATAATAATGAAACATCAATATTTCTTTTTCTTATCATAGTCTTTAATATTTACTATTATCTTCTTTCAATTGTACTCATTTTTCTTTCTCATATATATTATTTATAAAAGATAATTTTATAAAGTAATTTATAATTTATCCCATATAAAATTAACTTAATTTATGTGAAATTGAGAAAGTAACTTATTATTCGAGTATTAATAACCTGAAATGATATATGATTGTCTTGTGGATCCAAGTGTTGAGTATCCTGAGGCAACCTCTCTTCCTCTTTGGATTGGACCAAGTGAATACCAACACCATAGTTGAACAACCAAGCACCTTCAAAATCCAAAACTTGAGGCCTCTCAATCAAAACAAACCCTAACACCTTTGTGTAAAACTCTATTGACTCCTTCACATTTCTACACAGCCTTGAAACATGATTCAGTGCCATTAAGGGAGCTTGGTTATTCTCCTCCTTCCCTTCACTTCCTTCCCTCTCATTTTTCTCCTCCTTTTTGTCACTACTTTTTCCTTCTTCTCTAACCCCTTGTTTCTGCATTGCTTTTGAGGTATAGCTAGATAGGAGTTTACGTTGGGCCTTAGAATTATATACAACATTTTTATTTAAGCTTTTCTTTCTTCTTCTATTTTTTTCTTAATAATATTTTAAAGCGCCGCAAATTATAATTGATTGATTTAAAGTATTAACATAATTAAGAATGATATTAGGTTAATTATATGACTTTTTTTATTGTTAATGAAAAGTTTTTTTTTTCCTTCTTATTTTAACAATATATTAAAAACAAAATCAGATCGATAATATAATTTTAAGTTGACTATTTTATGCATTAATTATTGTTATTGAAATAATGTTTTATATATAGATGTAATTAATTCTTATAAAATGAATAGTATATTATTTCTTTGACAAAAGATAACAAACGGAATCTTTAAAAAAGTTGTTGGTCATACATCAATATATTCGGTGTCGGTCCAAGGATAATTATGGTTATTAAGATAATCACTTTTTATTTAATAAATCTTTTAAAATTAGAGAAGAAACAAACCTCTAAATTTTTTATTTAATAAAAATTAATATTTTAAAAAAATATTAATTAATAAAAGATTTTGTATTCTAAAATATAAAAATAAATAAAAATTTAATAATTTTATTACAGACTTTATAAAATTTCATTAAAATTTGTCTTAAATTGTCATACACGTTGGAACAATTTTAAAAACATTTTTTTCATAAAATAATATAATATTGATATATACACAATATTTTACTTTAAGAAGACGTTTATTAATTTATTTATTTTCTTGTTAGTAATTTATTGATAATTGGCAATAAAATTTGGAAAGGGAATTTCATCTTTTTAGTTTGATTTTTTAAGAGTATGATGGGTAAAAAGAAAATAACAGCAGTGCATGTATTTGACACGTGGAATAAAGATGCATTGTAAGTATGTACGTGTATGAATGTGTTGGCTTTGGGACACTTTATCTCTGGACGAGGTTGCTTGAATCGAACACAACACCCGCAGCTGGGCGGTGCCAGCTCTTTCCAAGAAGCCTTTTTTTTCTATAGGCCAAAAAAAAAAAAAAATATTGCGAATTAGCAAGAGTCTTCAAATTCAAGTTAAATTAAAAACTAATAAAATTGACTTTTATCGTTTTCTAGATTTATTTTTTAAATAATCGAATATATTATATTATATTTCAGACTTTCTCTCACAAATTATGCGATATATACCAAACGTGAATATTTTTTTTTAGCATGCATTTAAATTCAGATTCATCATGTAGTAGTCTATAACTCAACTCTCATTAATATATTTTAAACATTTTTAATATAAAAGATATGTTGAAACATAAAATATGTTATTGTGTGAATTTAAGAATTTATTAAAGTCCACATTTAAAAGAAATATTTTTTGTAAATTCAAGTAAAAAGAAACATGTTTTTTAAAATTCAAGTACCACATTGAAAATTTTTTTTTTTGAAGTTCCATATTGGAAACTCGTATTTTGAGTAGTTTTCAACTCTGTAAATATTAAAGTCTCGCATTGGTTAGAAAAGATATGTGAGTTTGCTTCCCTCACTATATAATGAGTTTCAAACTATTGTGAAAAGTACACCAAAGTTGGATGCCTTTTCCAACTTTCTCTTTTCTCCCTTCTATATTCTACTCGCCTAATTTTTGAGCCACTTCTCCCTTTTATTTCTGTACCTTCGATATTTTTAGAGCGGTTTTGTATCGTACTCCTATCAGTTTCTAGAGCGGTACCATATTGCGAGTGACTTTAATCGTCATATTAAGAGTGACTTTAACCGCTATATTGATGGTGTAACATATTGAGAGTGGTTTTAACTGCCATATTGAGGGTGTAATTCTAGGACGCTTTTCTATGGTATAATGGAACTCTGATACAGTGAATTTGAGCTGTTTTATGTTTTATCCTAGGGAGTTCGTGGTTGATAGTCTGTTTTGCACAATTTAGACAGTGCCGCGAAACATTTTAATGAGAGCGACCTAGTTCGTGACTCAACCTAATAATATATTCAGTGACATAAATTGTGATTTTTAAATAGTTTTCTGAAACTCAAAAATAACAATTTTAAGATGTTTCTTTCTGTCATGTCAACCAAAGAGATTACTGGATTTGGTTTTGTTGCCTCTGATTTCAATAAGTTGTTTTAGTTTGAAGCAAACAGAAAAGGATAAGAAAGTTGGAGAGTTAACCCATGAGAGAATAATGATAAGAATTATATTCTTAATGGACTTGCTGATGATCTGTATAATTATTACAGTTTCAACAATACTGCTAGAGATGTTTGAGATACTCTGAATAAGTAAGTTATGAGCTGTTATCCAGAGTATCAGATGGACGATGACAGATCCGTGGAGGCACACTCCCGTAAAATTCAAAAGATAACTCATGAGATTATCAATTAAGGTACGTCACTCATGTCATCTTTAAATTAATTGTTGAAATTTAATATGTCTTTTTATGTTTGAATGTTGAAATCAATAAAATATCTCTTTTTGCTTACATGTTTTGTAATTTTAGTTTTTGACATGCTATACTCTGTGATGTGAACACATATGATTTCAAAATTAAGTAACTTAGGTTTAATACCTAAGTTATTGTTAAATGATTTTGAAAAATGTGATTTTTGTATTCAAGCTAAAATAATAAAGAGTTCACATAAATTTGTAGTTAGAAAATCTAAGTCTTTAGATTTAATACACTTTGATATATGTGAACTTGATGGGACGTTAACATGATATGAAAAATAAAAGTGAAACACTTGACATATTAAGAATCGTTGTAACTGAGATTGAAAATTAATTTAGTAGAAAGATTAAGAGGTTCCGAGTATGATTCAAGTTTGTTTAATAAATTTTATAAATTGTCTGGAATTATACATGGAACAACTGCACCATAATTGCTTGAAGTGAATGGTAAAGTTGAAAGAAAAAAAAAGGGAATAAAACACTTATTGAACTAGTTGTTGCTAGTATGCTTAACTCTAGTGTTGCATCTCATTGGTGTGCGAAAAATATATTGCTTATTTGCTATGTTTTGAATAGAGTTCCTAAATCTAAAAAAACAAAACATGAGATAGTGAAGAAAAGACAACTGAACTTGTCTAATTTTCAAACTTAGGGTTGTCCGACTTATGTCAGAATACCCAACCCCAAACGAATTAAACTCGCTAGTAGAGCCTATGAATGTGTATTCATCAAGTATGCAATAAAGAACAAAACGTATAGGTTTTATTTCCTAAATGCAAAAGTGATCATAGAGTCAAATGATGTTGACTTATATAAAAATAAATTCCCTTTCAATTCGAGAAATAGTGGGGGCAACAAACCAAGTCATGTTCCCGTGACAAGAATCATTGAAAGCAGCATGCAAGGCGTAAGAGAAACTCAAAAAAGTAAGAGAGTCAGAGTTGCTAAAGATTATGGACCCCATTATACGACTTATATCTTAGAAGAGAATCATGCAAATCTTTAAGAAGTTTTGTCATCTTTGGATGTAGATTTATTGCAAGAAGCAATAAAAAATGAAATGGATTCTCTAGAGTCTAACATGACCAGACATTTTGTAGACTTGCCTCATGGTTGCAAATCAACAGGTGGTAAATGAATATTGAAAAAGAAACTAAAACCCAATGGAATGATTGATGAATACAAGGCACGCCTTGTAGCCAAAGGTTTTAGAAAAAGAAAAAATATAGATTTCTTCGACACTTTTTCACCAGTCACTAGAATAACATCCAATAGAGTACTCATATCACCTGCGGCTATTCATAACCTGGTGATACACTAGATGGATGTTAAAACAACTTTTTTTAAATGGTGACCTAGAAGAAGAAATCTATATGGAACAACCTGAATGTTTTGTAATTCATGGACAAGAAGACAAAGTCTGTAAGTTAGATAAGTCTATGTACGGTCTTAAACAAGCTCCTAAGATATGACATGAAAAGTTTGATAACTTGATTATATCGAATGAGTTTAAAGTGAATGAAAGTGACAAATGTATTTATTACAAATCTGAAAATGACATTTGCACTATCATATGTCTCTATGTAGACGACTTACTCGTATTTGATTCAAATATTCATGCTGTAAATTTTAAGAAATCATTGTTGTGTAATAACTTTGATATGAAAGACCTCGGAGAAGCGAATGTAATCCTTGAAATCAAGATTACTAGGTCAGAAAATGGAAATTCTTTGGATTAGTCTCACTATGTTGAAACAATCCTAAAGAAATATAAATACTTTGACTGTAAACCTGCTTGCACACCATATGATTTAAGTGTGAAACTTTTCAAGAACACTAGTGAAGGTGTTAGACAAACTGAATATGCGAGCATCATTGGCAGCCTCAAGTGTGCCACTGGCTGTACTAGACTCGACACTACTTACGTCGTGGGACTATTGTGCAGGTTTACTACTAGACCTAGTATAGAGCATTGACACGCTATCGAAAGAGTCATGAGATACCTAAAAAGGACCTTGAGTCTTGGATTACATTATCCAAGATTTCCTAAAGTCCTTGGAGGATGCAATATTGTTGATTAGAACATCTTATCAAATGACTCCAAAGCAACCAATGGCTATATTTTAGTATAGCGAGTGGTGTTGTATTTTGGAAATCGAAGAACATACGATATTGACTCAGTCCACTATGGAGTCTGAAATGATAGCACTAGCTCCTACTAGTGAAGAAGTGAGCTGGTTGAGATGCTTGCTAGTTGATATCCTTAAATGGGAAAAACCTATGACAAATTTGTCGATCCACTGCGATAGTACCACGACTGTTGCAAAGATTGAGAATCGTTATTACAACGATAAGAGATGACAAATTCGTCATAATCATAACACTGTTAGAGAGTTACTTTCTAAAAGAGTTATTATAATGGATCATGTACTCACTGATGATAATTTAGCAAATCCTTTGACGAAAGGATTAGCTAGAGAGAAAGTCATAAATACATCCAAAAGGATAAGACTAATGTCTATAGAGTCACTCACGATGGTAACTCAACCTAAAAGACCAAAGATCCCAAAAATTAGGTTCAATGGGTAATAACAAGTCGTGAAGTGATATGAGATGAACATGCTATTATAAATTAGAGAAGCATGATTCCTGATGCGATGATAGGACAAGATAATAGAAACCCTTAATGAGATTTATATGCTATATAGAAGGAGTACCTAACTATAGGAGTACTCTTGATAGACTCACCTATGTCAATGTGGAAGTGGGACCCCTTCCTATAGAATTTCGTGGCAAAATTCCTAGAGCATTCACTATACTGGGATACACGTGCAGGGCCATTAATGCACGAGCTTTTGAGAATACACCATATGAAAAGGTTGTGTGTAGGTTTGATGTCAGAGATAAAGTTCAAGACTACGAATCATTCTTGTTGAATTTGAATCTTACTTACTATGCAAAGGTTCAAATCAAGAGACACATTTGTTTATGCACGATCTTATAGAAGCGTTTGACGCTATTTCAGAAATATTTTTTTAAATTCAAGTGGGGGATTCTTGGAACATAGAGTAAGTTATTGTGTGAATTTAAAAATTTGTTGAAGTCCTAAATTTGAAAACTCTCATATTTTGAGTAGTTTTCAACTTTGTAAATATTAAAGTCCCACATTGGTTAGAAAATGCATGTGAATTTGCTTCCATTACTATATAATTAGTTTCAAACTATTGTCAAAGGTAAACCAATGTTGGACGCATTTCCCAACTTTCTCTTTTCCCTCTTTTATATTATGTTCGCCTAATTTTTGAGTCACTTCTTTTTGTACCTTCGATATTTTTAGAGCGATTTTGTACCGTAGTCCTATCGGTTGTTATGCCATAGTTATGAGTGGTCATAGTATCATATTGCAAGTGACTTTAATCGTCATATTGAGAGTAGAATTAACCGCCATATTGAAGGTTTAATTCTAGAACGGTTTTTTATGGTGCAGTGGAACTCCAATACAGTGAATTTGAGTTGTTTTATCCTAGGGACTTCATGGTTGATAGTCTGCCATGCACAATTTGGGCAGTGTCGCGTAATGTCTTAAAGAGAGTGACCTAGTCCGCGACTCAACCCTGTAATATCTTCGGTGGCATAAATTGTGATTTTTAAATAATTTTTTGGAACTAAAAAGTAAGAGGATAATCATAAAATATTATTATTATTTTTTTTATTTTTTTCATAAATTTTCTCCACCGGAAATAGTTCTGTTCGAAGCACATCAAATACTAATGGGAGTATCTCTATTAGTCTCTTAGTCAATATTCAAGCTTTGATTTCTCAAATTGTAGAAGTCTATTTATTTCGTTAAACTCAACATCATTGATATTTTTATAGTTTTTTTTTCTTCTAAATAATGAATTATTTCGTGATCTATATATTAAGTCAAACAAATGTTATAGATGTCCTAAGAACATTATTTAATCGTATTGAAAATTGTCATAATGAATTTGTTTAATGGATAATTTTTTTATTTATAACTTTTATTAATGTGTTTATGATACTCATTAGCAAGATTCATTAAGTGATGAGAGATGATCAAATATATCAGAATAAAACTTACTAATATGATCGTCCAATTGTGAGATTTTAAATACATTAATTTGGATGGTTGTGATGCAATAGGATGGGGTGGTACCAACACAAGACACTTCACGATTCAGAGCACTTACACGGTTAGGCACGATTACTTGCAATCTCTAGAAGGGGATTGAAATGCCATGTGGTTCTGGAAAGGTCCTCGCAGAATCCAAACTTTCATTTAGATGGTGGCTCATGAGCATATTCTCGTCAACTACCACATAAGTAAATGGGGGATTAGTATTTCACCGCTTTGTGATAGTTGTGGAACAAAGGACAAGACTGTCATTCACGTCTTGAGAGATTGTCGTAGTGCGACTCAGGTATGACTTAGGTTAGTGCCTTCTAATCAGGTTTCTAATTTCTTTTATTTATCTTGCAAGAATACCACCAAATCGTTTTATAGAGCACATAACATTGATTGGATGCCAACTTACATGGTAGCATGTCGAAAGTTGTGGAGAGGGCTAAATAAGGAGATCTTCAAGGAAGGTTCTTAGCACCCAATGAACTAGACATATAAGATTCTAAAGATGGTTAATGTAACATCCCTCTTTTTCGAGACATTAACTAACGAAATTCTAAACGTAAATATACATATTTTTTTTTTTTTTTTTATAGAAGATTATCTTAAATACTCATTATTTTAAAACCAATTAATAACTTTTTCAATTCTATTTCAAAAATAATGAGTCAGAGTATTTACAATTACAAAAGTAAATTTAATACGTAAAACAAAATAAACTCCTAACGTCAAAACTTTTGACGTTTTACTACCCAAAAATAAATCCTAGTTGGTCATAACTCTCTAGACGCTTGTGGAAAACTCTCCCAACAAGTCTCATACCAGTACAAAAGTATCTCGGAGCCTTCAACTGCTTGTTATTGTACTTCCTCGCATTTCTCCTACTAAGTTGGTATGCGACATTATTCGCTGAAGTAACACTATATGCGACATCCTGTCAAATATAAGGGTCATCTCCAAATAATAAACACATAACAAATAAACATGCATATATAATTGTTATAGCAAAAAATATAAATAAATCATATACTTCATTTAACAGTTAAAAATCAAAACACACAAAAGATACAATTCAACCAAAATGCACAAATCTTATTTGTTAAACTATGTGTCAATGCATGTTTCCGGAATATCACTTCCCCCGCAAGAGCTTCGTGGATCCTTCCAAGCAACACCACTAACTCAAAATCCCCGCAATGATCTGTGGGCTCCAACCAATTACGGACGCACCACATAACTATGAATGCATGTCAGACTAACTATGCTTTTTGAAATCACAAATTGAGTAAGTCTATAAAAATCATAAATTAAAGATCTAACTGCATAATTCAACTTATTCAATATAAATTAATTGTTAGAAATCAAAATAAAATATCAAAGCGTAAAGTAATTAATATAAATACATCTTAGAAAAAATTAATAAGTATTATAAAATTACTAATCAAATATTAAACTTTACTGTTAAATTTAATTAGTATAAAAAAATTTTAGGAATCATTTATCAAAGATTAAACATTTAGTTCAACTTAATTAATTTAAATAAATATTTGAAAATCACTAATATTTCGAAGATCCATTCACATAGTTGAACTTAATCAATATAAATAAATCTTTGGTAATCGTTTATCAAATATCAAACTTATAATTAAACTTAATTAGTTTAAAGATGTTTTAAGAAATCACTATTAAGAAATCACTAATCAAAGATTCAATCATATAATTTATCTTAACTAATATAAATAAGTATTATGAAGTCATTAATTGAATATAAAAGTATAAATAATTTATCTTAATTAATATAAATAAGTATTATGAAGTCATTAATCGAATATAAAAGTATAAATAAGCCTTAAAAATTCACTAATAAAAAAAATCAAAGTTTATAGTTCAATTTAATTAGTGTAAATATATTTAGGAATCTATAATAGAAGATCCAACTATATAGTTAAACAAAATTAGTCTAAATAAATATGTAGAAGTAACCAATCCAAATTAAATTAAATTGTTCAACTTAATTAATATAAAAAGTATAAGTATTACGAAATTAGAAAAGAAGATCAAACTAATTCTTAAACTAATTTTATTTTTTGGGTACAATACTTAAACTAATTCTAATTTCTAATTTCCTTAGTCCAACCTACAAGTAATAGCTAATCAACATCATAGCACAATTACTAGCTCTTCAACTTTCAAACAGATAAAATCTATCATTTTTCCAAATAAAAAGTTGAAACATGAATATACTCGCATTCCGTAAAAAATCATTTGTTCGCCTCCTCAAAATATCTGATGGGGGCTGAATGAATAATCACAAAGTCAATGATGGTCATGTGCATCAAGTTCAAATATATTCTATCACAATATTAAAGGTTTTAATTTTTTTTGGATTAAAATACGTCTAAATTATTTTAAAATTATGATATTTTTAATTTATTTTATTTTTTTAAAATATATTTAATTTTAATTTCTATTGTGATTTTATAGGAACATTTTTTAGAGAATAAAAATATCAATTTTCAAAATAAATGCTAAAAGTGAATAAAAAAAATTGAAGGATTAAAATGTTAGTTTTTTTTATAAAATAATAACAACAAATTTTTAATTTTTTTTTAAATTAAAAACTTATTTTACCTTTTTCATTATTAACATTATTTTTTTTATTAAGATCTAACTTTAAAAATTAGAACAAAATTGTTAAAATGTTCGATACTAACATGTGAATCACCTTATTATTTTATTCTCCACACACCTGATTACAAACACAAGGTCCAAAATCCAAACCAAACAAAGCCCAAACAAACAAAACAATAATATCTCACAATTCTTTCTGTTTCATAATTTTTGTCCCAAATTCCTTTCTTGTCTTGTCTCACACAATCAGCTTCCATTTCAACTAGCTTAGACGGTTGCCGAAAACATGTTCCGAGACGTGTCAAGTTGCAACACCTATGACTACGGTGACGCTCTTTATTGGGACGCTCGTTACATTCAAGAAGGTGGTTCCTTTGATTGGTATCAGCGTTACTCTGATCTTAGACCCTTTATTCGTAATTATATCCCTCCTCAGTCTAGGATCCTCATGGTTGGTTGTGGCAATGCTGGTAATTTTTCCTTTTTCTTTATTTTATATTACTCACTTCTCTTATATTCCATATTTCAAACACCGCAATTTCAAATTACCCTTACTTCTTTTCATTACCTATGCTTCAGTTTCCAGACTCAACTTTAGGGTTTTCTAAAAAATTGTGTTTTTAATTTTGGGGTTTTGCATGTTAGTATCTTGTTGAATTTAATTTGTTTATGTTGATAGTAGTTTTTAAGTGCATGTTTGGATTTGCAGTGATTTACGCGGAATCATGGTGGATTATGGCAATTTTGACAAAAACTACACTATTGAGCTTCAACAAAATCATAGTGCCACCGTGATTTCGTTAATTCAAACATAGTTTTTATACATTCTTCAATCAGATCTTACCATTAGATTATATGTTCTAAGAAGTTTGTAGGACTTTATCAACTTAGTCTCAGTATTATCGATATTATAAAATGATATTAGGCTTAGTTTTAAATGTTACCCTGATGTTATCAACTCAATGTCATTATTATCCACAAAAATATTTATAGAAGAACGAACTTGGTTTCAACCTGCATTAAATATTTGGTTTTAAAATGGAAGTTTCTTGTGTTTTTCTGCTATGGTGGGTTGTATTTTAAGTTTTGAACTTTTTGATTGCATCATTGATTGGCGAGCTCAAGAAAGGAGAAAAAACTACCATATTTCTGTTAATTTGTCAAATTGCAAATTTTTAGTTATTGAGATCTGATTATGAATTATTAAGGTCAGACCGATTGATAGGAACCCTGAATAAAAGAAACAGAAAATGTATTATTATTTGAGAAATCCGGATTATTACAGAAGAAGACCTCTGTAATCCCAGAGCTAATGTTCCTCAGAGAAGAGAAGACAGCTGTAATCCCATCATAATTAGTTTAGTTTGACGAGGTCGAATCTTGTTAGTTAGCACAAAATGGCATAAGCTGGAGATAAAAATGGAATCATGTATTCTGTGTAGATTTGTGGGCTTACCGAAGTTATTAGGCATCTGCAACTAACTAGAGCTGGCTAACCAGGTGTTCATATAACTATGAATTGTGTATACTTGCTCTAAAACTTTTATATGTTTCATGTGTTTGACAGAATTTTGTATTTGTCTAGCTTAACATCGGACAGTTAATTGAATAACAGAAATATTTTCATGGATTTAACTGCTTTGCATATTTTGTAAACATGTAGCTGTAGTACAGTAGCAATCTTGGAAAAGTAAGATTTTACAAAGCTTAGGAGTTTTCAAAGTAGTTGAGGGAATTGAATGGTGGCCTTGGGTCAAGATAATTATGTTTTGTGAATGGATCCACTCTGAGTCCTATATCACCTATTGTTTTGCGATACGTGATTTAGTAAAAGTGTTCTCGTATATCAGCTATAGCAACATTATAGCACTATAGGGCAGCGGAATTCGAACAAACCGCTATCTTTTGTGATCCGTGGTTGATAACACCTGTCCTGTCTTCCAAGCTAAAGCAGTGAGGGTAGGCATGTCGAGTTTAGTTTCGATTCCCATTAATCCAAAATAGGTTCCTCTTTCTTTTCTACTTGTATATGTAATTGAGGAAACAATTTACCGAACATGAGCAATGCATAGTCTTATTTTCAATATTTTATCATCTGCTAAGTGCTATCTTACTTGAACGAGATTTTTCTTTTATTGAGTCCATAATTTTTCAGAAAATTTACAAGGAGCAAACGGATGTATTTTGCAGTTATGTCAGAGGATATGGTCAAAGATGGTTATGAGGAAATCGTGAATATTGATATTTCATCAGTTGCAATTGAAATGATGAGAAGAAAATACGAGTACATCCCTCAGCTAAAATGTATGTTATCAATAACATTGTGTTACTTATTTGTATAATCTTGCACCTTTTTTACCGAAAACATAAGTGCTTACCTATATATGTAAGCTAACTTCATGAATCTCAATAGACTTGCAGATGGATGTCAGGGATATGAGCTTCTTTCCAGATGAATCTTTTAATGGTGTAATTGATAAAGGTATCAGTTGATCATTTCAGTGCAAACCTTATCAAAGTCAAAGAAATCTATATTATATATATACACATATACTTGGTAATTCATATACTGATGCTACTTTGTTGATGCTTGATCTAGGAACTCTTGATTCATTAATGGTATGGTGCTTCACTAATTATTCTTATCATTTATCTAATTTTGTATATTCATGCGCTAACCTCAAATTTTTTTTTTTTTTGTATTTTAGTGTGGTACTGATGCTCCAATTAGTGCTTCTCAGATGCTGGCAGAAGTGTGTAGGTTGTATAGACTTTAATGAGAATACATTTCTTGAAATTTTCGCATAAAGTATTGAATATTCATGCTTCATTTTTTGAGTCTCAGTAAGAATGCCTATTTTTTCTTCAATGCAGACTTCTAAAACCGGGAGGGACTTATATGCTGGTAATCACATTTGGATGGATTTGAAGTTCTATTTATCAGCTTGATATCATTCATATATTATGGGAACTTAGAAAATAAAATTAATTATTGACTAAATTTCGTCTTGCAGATTACGTATGGCGATCCAACCGTAAGGATGCCTCACCTAAGCAAACCTGTATACAATTGGAAAATTACATTGTATAATATCCGTAAGATTCCACCCTTTTGTGTCTTTTCTTGAATTTATATAAAATATCATATGAATTGTTATTGGATATAGTTGTGGAGCTTTGATTCAGTGTTCTTGTCATGCTAACATTCTCTTAATCCATGCAGCAAGACCGGGATTTCATAAGCCTGAAGGCAGTACTTCGTCAAGGAAATCATTCTTGGAACCTATTCCTCTTACCGACAAGGGCTTACTTCCAGCAGATTGGGTTCTGGAAGATCCAGATTCTCACTATATATATGTTTGTAAAAAGATAAACAACACAGATGTAGACGATGTTTTATAGCGCTCACTCACATCGAAGCACGGTGAAGTTGGTGTTTATTCACTTCACAAACTTTGATGTGCATGAGTTATTTGTATTTGCTCTTGTTGTGTGTACCACTTGGAGAAGTTACCCTTTTCAATGGGATGTTTCTAATAGTATTTTGTTATCATAAACTAGAGCAATGAGGTTAGATTGTAGAGATGATTGATAATATCATTTTAAAATTTATGAAGATATCAAAGGAATTGACTGATTATGTAACCCATTTGTGTGGTTTTACTTTTGCATGTCTTGGTGAATTGTGGTGGTAGCATGTAAACAATATTGTCTTTACGCCCTATTTTTACGAGTTGGGTTCGCCAGATGCAAATAACGACCTCGTTTTTTACATATCTAAGCTCAAACCATTGTTTAAGGTAGGAGGTGTACAAATGACGAGCTAAGTCGGTTTTGGTGCGTCTCTTACCACTTTTTAATTTATTCAAAAATAGTAACTTATAACACTGTCATACAAAATACAAATCACTTAATCAAAACAAGTAACCTACTACCTATTGGATTCATAGATTTTTCACCACCCAATAGTCTTACTTTTTAATCAAGATTAGTATTAAAACAACATTGTCTTAATAAGATAAAATAAAAAAAAAAAGAATTTGTCCTTAATGTATTTTGGGACAGGACAGGTAATCCGAACTCGATCATTTTTTTACCTTATCTTTGTCATGTTTTTTTGTGTGTCTTTGTCTTGTTGTTTTTTTTTGGCTCGAGTCAGACCTAAGCCGTTGCTTATGAGTTAGGTCGGGTTTGTGGGACGGATCGGGTCTTGTACACCTCTAGTTTTAGGGGCTGCTAATGCTGCCTTCAGTTGCAAGCACTTTGGTTATGCTTGATCCTTGAAGCAATTTTTTTAAAACAACACGTTATAGTTGGTTCAATTGATTGATCTGAGAATCCATAATTGGGTTTATTTTGTTGAATCGCAATTACAGTGTAGTAGGTTCCATTGGTTTTCATTTATCTCATTTTATTTATTTATTTATTTATTTATATGTCATTGGATTCAACTGTTGTTGAATTGGTTAAATCAGTTGAACTATGACTCGGAAGTCTCACCAGTTCAATCTCCGATCTAATTTTTAAAACATTTTTCGAAAGGTTTTGGGTTCTTTTCAACTTGAAAACATCTAGAGAGGAACAACACTAAATCCTTGTATAGTGGGAAATGTTTAATGTGTTGGAGGCCGAATGGGAAGACAAATCTGTCTTTGGAGGTTAGCCCAAATGGTTGCACAACAGAAGAGAGATGATGGTTTTATCCTGTACCCCCAAATTATCCCTGTACCCCCCATAAACTAAAGAAAAAGACATAAATGCCCCATATAAATATTAAAAATTCCAGATTTTCACCATTCCATCATATATGTTTGTTGGTACAGAAGTGAGTAAATTGTTTCTTTCATTTTCTTCTAGAAAATATTTTTCAAATTTTCCGGTACAAAAATTGCACTCTAGAAAACTTGAAAAAAGTTTTCCGGTACAATAGATTATTTTCAGAAATCTTATTTGACGTTTTCTGGAACTATAGAAAAACTTATTTCAACTTTTTTGGAACATATACAATACCAGAAAACTTTTTTTTTGTTGACATTTTCGGAAGTTACTGAAAAACTTCAACCCACAAATCTTTTAGAAGTTCTTTTTAATTTAATTTAATTATTTTATTTTTGCGTGTGTATTTTTTGAATTTTTTATTCCATTACTATTTATTTAATTCATTTTATTTTAACTAAATTTTTTCCAGTGGGTGCGGATGCCAGAGGAAGAGATGACAAGATAATACGAAGAACATGTGACATTGAAACTTCATCATCTATAGAAGCCCTAGAAAGGATTCGACCGAAAGCATCCTGGAGAAGACGACACATTATAATGGAAGATGATGACTCGGGAGAGCAGGGTCATATATCTATCACTGAGGCTGATATTGGTATACATGAGGAGGAGCAGAGTGTGGTACATCAGGAGGTGGAGACTGTGGTACACAAGGAGGAAGAGCTGTGGTACATGAGGAGGAGGGACCTGTACAGGAGGGTGAACTGACACGTATCTTAGAGGACCATATAATCTGTCCGTCCTTACACGATACGACATCATGTGTCTGGAAGACTATGGTTTGGTCAAGTAAGTTAAATTAATTATTATTTATGGTGCATTAAAAACATTTAAATTAATTATTATTTATGGTGCATTAAAAATATTAAAAATAATTATTATTTATGGCATATTAAATATTTAAATTAATTATTATTTATGGTGCATTAAAAATATTTAAATTAATTATTATTTTTATTTTATATTTAATTTTAATGTCATATATTTTATTTTTATGCAGGAGCGACCAATGCAAAAAATTGTTGCTCATGGAAAGAAATTGCAACAATTTACTCCACAAGTTATTCCGTGAATTATAGAGACGTGAATGAATTTATCTGGATTAGCCCTACTACAATGGGATAGTCTGAAGCTGATTGACAACAACCTGATTTCTGCATTTGTGGAAAAATGGCATTCAGAGACCTCGTCATTTCACATGCCATTTGGTGAAATGAAGATTACTTTGAATGATGTTGCCAATCTGTTAGGCGTTCATATTAGGGGCGAGTTATATAGTCCACTACATGACCTAGATAGATTAATGACATGTAATTTTGCCATAACTTTATTAGGGGCGCCTCTTGAAGAGATATGAGAGGAAACTAATAAACACAAGGGGTGCACACTATAAATTAGATTTGTTGAAAGAGCTTTTCAAAAGATAGTGTGCAACAGAGCGATTCGATTGTGCTGCTAGGGCGTATCTGCTGAATCTGGTAGGAAGTATTATTTTTGCAAATAAAAGTCATACGTTAATTGATGCGAAATATCTCCCCTTATTCAAAGATTTAGAAGGTACAAGTAGATATGTCTGGGGTAGTGCTGCACTTGTAGTCCTTTATGACTACCTCTTTGATGCTAGTTGTTATGACACCAAATAGTTAGGTGGATATATGTCGCTGCTGCACGTATTAAATATTTATGATTATTATTAATTGTTATGATTGTTAATTAATAATTTTTATGTTTATCATTAATTTAATTACCTTTTTTTTTGCAACAGTGTTGGATATACGAACATTTTTCACATATTTATAAAAGAGGTGATTAGGGTGCTGATGTTGAGTGCATTGCTAGAATGAACATATGGAGTTATAAATAAGACAAACACAAAATCCCTAAGTACAAAATGATGATTGGTGCACTGATATCTATTGATGTCATATGGAGACCGTGAGAGAATCATAGAGATGTCATTCCCTTTGAAGATATAATGATATACAATGACCACCTCCGATTATGCAGCATTGTAGTGACGTATTTTCCTGAGAGGTGTATGAGACAATTTGGATACATCCAACATATTCCACAACCCCCACCTCTAGTGTTTTCCGATGTAGATGTCGAATGGATGGGATATTTGAGCCCTGTCACCGAATTGCATCACATGATACGTCTAACTACGTATCTATCTGAGTATCAGGATGAATATTTGGAGTGGTTCTATAGGGTATCTCATCCACTTTTATGTGACCAGATGGTGCATCCCAAGTTCCAGATTTTAATATCCCACCGCTGCAGAAGCTTCTTGTGAACAACCATCTATCCTGCAACAGGTGGGTGATCTTATACAGCGACACTGATTAGTAGTTATTTATTTTTATTTGTGATGAACATTGTTTTTGTAATATTATTATATCATTAACTCTACTTTTATTTGTCATGAACATCATTAATGTTATTTTAATTTAATTTAATTATTTTACATTATTGTTATATGAGCAACTTTACTTTTATTTGTGATGAAATATAACAAAAATACTATCTAAAATAAACTAATAACAAATGCATTTTATATAAGTTTTAAAGTATTGTATTCTATACAAAATCAATCTTCATCTAATGACATGTCATCTACGGGTTGTGCATTTTGTGTAACACGTGTCATATGCCCTAATAAATACTCACTGTTGTAGACTTCCTGTATATGTTGGTGCCCAAGAAGTTGCCTCCTCGATGCGATATTGCTTCCAACCTAGTGCAATGTCTGACATTGGAAATCCATCTTTCATCTTTAACTGCAAAATAGAAGTATTATTTATTGGAAATCCATCTTCCATCTTTAATTTTACTAATTAAAAAATAGAAGTATTATTTAAGAAAATAATATCATTTAAAAAATTGTTTACCGGAACCTAATGACTTGCTTCAACAAAACCAATACATATAATACGATCATTTGTTGTCGATCCTGAATGTGAACCCCTCATAGGAAAGAAAGTCATGGAAAATGTATGACCAAACGTGACGAGAATAATATTATATGTTGACGCTATTACGTAACCCATATCAGGTATTGACATCCATTTATCTATGAGTTGAACACCTAAGCTTGTTATCTTCAACCAATCTCTTACTTCTCTAATGCGTCTTGGGAAAAGTCTATCATATGGACTTATATGAGAAACAATCTCCTAGTAAAAACTATGGCAGACCAAAGACCAAGACTACTCATCGTGTCCAAGCAATGTTGCAAAGGCACGATAACCATAATTTCCATCTGCTATCACATTGAATATGTCATCAATGTATGGTTGAATAACATCAAGAAATTTTCTCTAGAACAAATGCTTTGATGATTGAGATGATTGAGAGGGTTGTTTCTTTGATGAAAGAGAATGTCTCTTCTTTGATGATTGAGATGGTTGGGAACCAGAATCTTCACAATATGTTGCATTAACATGCTCAAAGTAAGAAGAGTATCGATATACATCATATCCATCCGACTTCTTACCCTTACTCTTCTTCACTCGTCCTTTGGTTTTAACTTTTTTAGGTGGTGGACACATTGAACTTGTAGTTTGAAAACAAGTTTACGCACCTTACTCTTCAACACACTTTTTCCTATAACATCAAGTTATCAAAAGCGTTTCCATAAGACATTAATCTTATTAGACATATCCAACTATGATCCATCTTTTGTGTCTTGAGTGAGTTCACATTCCATGCTTAATTTGCTCCATTGACTATGCACATAATTTAGAGGAATTGGTTCACCAATCAATTTATATTGTGTCAACTAACAAACACAAGGTAACCCGTATGTTCTTTTGAGAGAGCACCCATATTCATATTTGTCTGTATCCACCCACTCAACTTTCTTGTATTCTTCAGCTATACGTCTTTGAGCTTATCTTGATACAAATTTATTCAATCTCTGATAAAATGGATTGTTGTGTTCATACTCTTCATCATATAAACTTTTCTGAAATGAGCCCCTGATTTTTTTTTTTTATGTTGAAACTTTATCATGTTGTCCATAGCCTCCCAAAATTTACACATGTCACCATGTTGTGTTCCAACATTAACTTCACTTTCCAATGAGCTAACTCACCCTATGATTACATATAAATTGTCACCATGGAGCAATCTAACAATATATAGTAAAATTACAAAATCAAAGTTTTAGAGTGACATGACATACCTGTTAGTCGTTGTGTTCCCCAAATGCATCAATCGATTTGTTCATGGTTCAACAAACCTTTGCTTATGCGGAATCAACCAAGTTTTTTTCACATAGTCAACAAACACTTTATTATTGACACATGATTGCTCAAACATGTGCAATCGTGTGATATACTCTTTTTTATCAATGCAATACATAATGTATTTCCACATATTCAATACTAACTCTTGTCTATCCTTTAAGACGTATTGCTTTCATTTGCTCCAACATTTTTTCGATATAAAATAGACAAAGCACATTAAGAACATGTGGAAATACAATTCCAACTGGTTTCATTAAAGCAAGATCTCTGTATGTCACAATTACATGAGGAAATTTGTTTTGTGTAATAAGCAATTTTCTTAGCCTCTCGAATGCCCAACAAATTTTTTCTTCCCGCTCGCATTCCAAATAAGCAAACCCAACTACAAATGTCATATATGTTGATGTCATACCAACAATTTCAAGTTTCAAGTAATGACATTTTATATTTATTAATTTTGTAGGTGCTATCCATAATCAACACAATAGGAAACAAATTCAACAACTTCACTGAATCTGGATGGGCCCAAAAAATATCTCACATAACATCTGAATCTTCCCGCTTTCTATTCCAACACACATAATTTTGTATCTTCAATTAACTTGAATAAATGTTGCATCTTTTTCTTGTGACCTCTCACGTGCAATCGAATCATAATCCTCTATTTATATATTTTTGATATCTGAGTAACATTATTCTTATCTCGGTCTTGCAATAAGAGTAATATGTGTCTTAGTGCAACATTATATTTTGTTAAGTTATGAATATGTTTTTTTTCTTTTTCATCTAAGTGTCCAACAAATGCATGTCCCTCTAAAGTATAAGGTAATTCATGGTTGTGAACTCCACAAATTACTTTAATTGTCCATCATGAACCATCTTTTAATGGTTTTGATCTAAGCTTGAAAACACAACCACACTTTTTTTGTTGAACTTTGAGTTGAAGTATCAACACACATGTATTTTCCTCTTTTGTCACAACATAATATTAATTTATTTCTCCTCCCTCTCTCTTCTGTCTCTTTGTCTGATCTTCTGATGATAACAGTCACTTTATTTTTTATATCGATTTCTTTAGCGCAATTCACAACAGCTTCCCTTGTATCAAATATCTGAAATAAAATATACTATAAATTATAATAATTAATCACAATAATATATTTTTACAATATTAATATTAATTATATTTTTTGATACCTAATATGTGTAAAAAATGTTGGTAGTATCGGCACATGTTTTATCAAATAATAGTACCGGTTTATCCATGTGTTAAAATTTATAAAAATTAATAAAATAAAATAAAATATTTTGGTGTGTACGGAAATCTTATTAAGAGGTTTTCCGGTAAATCCTTATTGTACTGAAAAATTTTCTTCAAGTTTTTCGGTAGTATACATTTTTAACCTTTTGTACAATAATTTTTTTTAAAGTTTTTTGGTAGAAACCTTCTTTACCAGAAAACTTTAAAAAAGTTTTCTGGTAAACATGTCTGTACCAAATATATTCTAAATAGTTTTCTAGTAACTTTTGGAAAACTTTTACCTACCGGAAATCTTTTTTGTTTGGTCTGAAAATGTTGGAATGGTAAAAAAAAAGTGAGTTTGAGTTGGTAAAATAGTTAAAAAAAATTAAAAATATATTTAATATTTTTACAAATTTGTGGAGGTATAAGTACAAGTGTAGAGGTATAGGGTAAATTCTTCAAAGAGAGAATAGAAATTGGGTCAAGGAATGTGAACTAGTCCAGTATGGCATTTCCAACATTAGTATAACTATACAAAAATAATATGAGTTGAGACTGTCATTACATCGTGGACAGATTAGCTGCTTTGTACATACGATTCACTCTAACTTTTCAAGATTCACCCATCAAATCTTTGATTCTATTGATCAAACTTCTCCCCATCAAATTGATATTCCCACTACCAACCAACACTTGTGCTACCACTTGTGAATCAACTAGAAGTTTGATTGTCAAGTATCCGTGAGTTTGAGCTAGGAGAAAACTTTCAAACACTCCCCACAAGTCCTCCATCTTATTTATTTATAGAGTTAGTTTCTACTTTAGTACATGAGAAATATGATGAGGTTCAATTTAATTCTTTAGAAAAATAAAAATATATTTTAGTTGTTAAAAAAAATAAACTGGAACAACTTAGTCCATATTATTATAAAAAAAGAGACAGTTAGGTCTACAGTAATTAAAATGAGGCCATATGATCCTTACAATAATTTAAAAAAAGGACAATTTAGTCCTTACAACAAAAATTTCTTAAATAGTTTCAATTAATCACCAATTATTTTTCAACAAACAATTCTAAATGTTGTACTAAGAAATAAATGATACTTGACAATCAGTGACGGATCCACTTCAAGGGGTGGGGTGTGTGGGCAGGGAGTGACCTACACTTAATTATGAATAATTATGTTTACTGATTAACACACTAATAAACCGATAATATGCTAGCGATTGGGTCTCCAATGTGATTTTATTATTATTATTATTATTTTTTTAAATGTGTGGGGTATTTTTATAGTGGTAATTTTAAAGTAAACATAAAATATAAAAATATTACATGATTAACATGACATCCTAACTATGTTCACAACCTAAGTGAACCACCTATCATTTTCAACACTCTAAAATATTATTACAAAAGAAAAAAGAAAATTACATGATGCTTAGGGGGACTATATCAAAACTCAAGAAAACAATCCCAGAGAATACAAATTACTGACTCGTTAAAAACCTTACTAGGAAAACCCAATGGGATAAAACCACAATGAAAGAAAAAAAGAGTAGGTAAACTAAAGTAACAATATCAATCACAATGAGGAGGAGTTTTAATTGTGATTCCCTTTTTTAAAAATATTAATTCATGTTTTCAATTTATACTAATTCAAGATCAATTTTGGTTACTCATAAAAATCCAAAATGTTCTTGGTTAGTTAAAAATAAATGAAACATATTATTTCTACGTGATTAGTTATAGTAAGTGAGAAATAATAAATGATATGGATAAGATAATCACACAATGATGTATCCTGGTTCACCCAAGGTGGGCTACTCCCAGTCCTCACAATTTATGAGTTTTTCTACTAATGTACTTCACACAACAACGATCTTGCTTTCACACAATTTTCCTTGATCACTCTTGATCAGTTATAACATTTACCTTTCAATCTTGAAAGGATTTTTACAGTTACCTTTCAGTCCAGAAATGATTTTTACAAGTTACCTTTTAAACAAAAAGGATTTTTACAGTACACTCAAACTATCTTAAGAAATAGATTTGAGTTTCAAATTGTGATAGAAGGTTGTAGGATCATAATCTACTTAACACTTGTTTGACAATGATTATCAACAATAACTCAATAAAGAGATCCTTGAATATTATATAAAAGAACTGGAGCTTTTTGTTTGATTGAAGAGTTTTGTTGCTCAAGTATGATTGTTTTACTGATGAATTGATTGCACTTAAAACTCTCTCTATTGTCTTCACCTTGATGTTCATTTTATAGACATGATGAAGGAGAAAACTCATTGTAGCCGTTACTGATCTTTAAGAGAGACATTTGATCAGAGTGATAATTAAGAGACATGTGTTCTATTTAATAAAGAACGATATTCCTTTGCAACCAAAATGTTCTTGGTTTTCTGATTGAATGAATAGTGTGAATGAGAATTTAGTAGCTGTCTGAGGTCAGTTCATTGCATTTCAAACATTTTTATCATTTCTACAAAAGGTGCAACAACAGTTTCATTTTCATCCTTGTTGTCCTAGTTGTACTTGTTCATAGCCCATCAATATGAAGATTGATGTGATTATTGTTCTTGATGCTGTTTTGCTTCTTTGAGCCTTTATCTAAACTTTTGGGCTTGATCATTGTTTTGAGTAGTCTTGATATTTGTTTATCTTAAGATCTGTACTTTGGTAAATGATTCATTTTACTCATATCCTTAAAATGAACTATCCAAAATGATCTCAATAAACCGAAATAATATTGCTATAAATCACAATGATCACAATGATATTGATGAAGTAGCAATGTCAATTTACAAGAAAAGGGGGTCTGAATTGTAAATTCATTCTTTTAAAAATTCCTGTTAAAAACTTAAGAAAAGAATCCAAGATTTATCTTGGTTGTGAAAACAGAAAACGGAGAATGTTCTTGGTTAGTTAAAATCAGTAATTCAGTTTATGTATTTAACTTGATAACAATCAGACTGAAATTAAATAGATAAGGGAAGAGATACCACACAAGGATATATCCTGGTTCACCCAACTCAGGCTACGTCCAGTCTTCATAACTGTGAGATTTTACACTAAGTGTTCAGAACAAAAAACCTTCTTGGTTTTACAACACCTAACTCAGATCAACCTTAATCTGTTACAAAGTTAAAACCTTTCCACCCAGAAAGGAGTTCAATCAGGCCAACAATTAACCTTGACAAGATTTCTTACAATCTACCCAAACTATATTAAACTCTTATAGTTCGAGTTTAAAATAATGATGAGATTGTTTTGTTAGAATCTGAGAAGGCGCAACACTTGTTTGAGTTCTGATTCTTTGATAGAAAAATACACGAGAATGATTCTAAGAATCGAATAGAAAAATCAGAACTAATTCAATGTTTGTGAGTGAGAGAAATTCAAGTATGATTGAAATGAGTAATGAATTTTCTTAGTACTTGAAGCTCTGATTTTTTCTTGAGCATTGACCTTCCTTTTATAGGCTTTTAGTGAAAGTTCTGAATTTCCAAATCATATTTTTAAACTTAGGAAATCTTTGTATGGTCTAAAACAAGCACCTAGGGCATGATATGATAGGCTTAGTAAATTTTTGCTTAAAAATAACTTTGAAATAGGATAAATAGATAATACACTTTTTAGAAATTCAATAGGAGATGACATTCTTATTATTAAAATTTATGTTGATGATATTACTTTTTGATCTACTAATGGCACTCTTTTCCAAGATTGAATTTTGAATGAGTGTGATGGGAGAACTTAAGTTCTTCTTATTGATACAAGTTCAACAATGTAAAAAAGGTATATACATTCATCAAACTAAATATAGAAAAGAGCTTCTCAAGAAATTTAAGATGAGTGATTTCAAACCTATGGCTACACCAATGCACCCTACTTGTTCACTTGAAAAAGATGAATTAGGCCAAAAAGTAAATCAACAAACCTATAGAGGAATGATAAGATGCCTACTTTACCTTACTACTTCCACACCTATCATCATGTTTAGTGTATGTGTATGTGCAAAATTTCAAGTTGACCCTAGAAAATTACATTTAACTGATGCTAAGAGAATCCTTAGATGCCTAAAAGACACTAACAACATTACCTTGTTCTACAAGAAATCTTTTGATTTCAAACGAAGTAGGTATTGTGATTTTGATTATGTTGGAGATAAACTTGAGAGCAAAACATAAGTGGAAACTGCACATTTCTAGGTGACAACTTAACCTCTTGATCAAGTAAGAGACAAAGCACAATTGACATGTCAGTAGCGGAAGGTGTGCTTAATATCTAGTTTGTAGACACCGAACATCAATGAACTGATATATTCATCAAACCACTGGCTGAAGATGGATTTGAATTTATAAAGAAAAACTTTAAGCTTATTCTTTTACCTAACTGATGTTGTGCCACTCTTAGAGTAGTTTAGTTCCATACTTCGGATAAATTTTATGCTTAATGTTTTTGTTATTTTTATTATATTAAAAAAATACTAAGTTTCACTTTCAAGTCTTTTTTGTAAGTAGAAAAGGGGGAGAAAGATGTTTGATAAGGTGGAAAAAGAAAATACTTATAATTAAGGGGAGCCTTAAGTGAGGGGGAACAAAAGTATTTAAAAGAAAAGTTGTTATAAAATATACAGTTTTATCATAAAAAAGGGGGAGATTGTTGAAATCAAGTTGGTTTTATACTTAGAGTATTGATGTTAACAAAAGTATTTTATGATAACAATATATTTGACTTCATAGAGTATGAAAAAAAATTCACGTTTTTGAAGACAATCTAAAATAAGATTTGATTCAGATTTATAATTGAAGAAAATCACTGACCAAGTTGAAAAGAAGATTTATCAAGATTTATCTACAAGAGGATATGAATTATTTACTATAAGATTTGGTCCAGATTTATCTACAAGAAGATATGAATTATTTATAAGAAGATTTGATCAATTATTATCACAAGAAGATATGAATTGTTTACAAAAAGATTCGATCAATATTTACCACAAGAAGATATGAATTATTTATACGAAGATTTGATCAAGATTTATCTACAAAAAGACATGAATTATTTACAAAAAGATTTGATCAAGATTTATCACAAGAAGATATGATCAAGAATTGTTTACAAGAAGAAACACTCACAATAAGATACAAAGGACAAAATACTGAATTGGACTTCGTGATATTCGTACTTGTTAAAGTTCAAGAACCAGTTCAAAACTAAGTTACCGCCTAGATCAAAGAAAACAATAGGAAGGAAGTTTCATTTGAAGAATTTGCGAAAGCAATGTTAACAAAATATGAATAGTATCAATCTGAAGAATTTACGAACTCAATTTGAACAAAATACAAAAAAAAAAACATATCTGTACCCTTAATCTTACACCTTTAACCTAAACCCTAACCCCAAACCATGACCTGAACCCTTGTACCCTAAACCCTACACCCAAAACCCGTTTTTAGAGTGTGATAGTCATTGTTATAATCAGATTAATATAAGAAACTACCCAAGTTCTAAACCTTTTAAACCTTTGTATTCAATCCCGCTAGTGGTGTTAGTGTGCCTTCAACAATCTGGGGTTGTTAGATTGTGTGGAGAAGACTTGGCTGGCAGAGTCAACATGTGTGTGTTTGATCATAGCATTTGGACACATGTTTCTAGCTTTTTAGTTTGGTATTTTAAAAGCTCTTTATAGCTTAGATTAATATTTTTAACTTGTTTCTAAACTTTGGGTCGAATTTGAATTATAATTTTATTATTTGTATTTGATTCTTTCTCGCTCTGTAGGTCACAACTTGAGCTCTGGATATCGGATTGACGCTATGAGCAGGCGTTGGAAAGCTAAAAATCCGAACTACAACTTTTGTGTTGGAAGAAAAGACCAATTCAGAACTTTACCGGGCATAAATTGCAGATTTTGTAATCTGGTCTTTTGTAATAATTTTAATTAGCAGATCGCTTGTTTTTAAACCCTAAACCCTAAAGTCCAATATCAAGTACTATATATCGGCAATTTTGTTTCTTTTTTAAAAAGGGAAAAAATTAGGATTCAAGTTGCTACAATAAATAAACAGTTTTTATTTTAATTTCATGGAAGACTAATTTAATAAGATTAATCCACGAGTTCAGAGTTTCATCAACACCATGAGATTCAGGCTAACTTGTAAGTCATGAGCTTCCCTGATCATGTTTTTGATTTAATTCCCAAACACACAGTACATGTGAAATATTTGATTGATCTAATGTTTTAAATTGAGAAATATTTCAGGCAAACAAGAAGACACCACACACACTTGGAACAATAGCTTGCAACTCAAGGAATCAACCAAAGTTGGAGGATGCACTTGAGAAAGAAGCAAAATGTATAGTGTTATTAGGTGTCATAGTAAATAAGCTTAGTAGACTAATCACTATGGTCTCACACTTAAGCCTTTGCCAATGAATATGAATCAATCAACAAATAAAGCAATTGATGAATCGATTGATAAATCGATTGTCTGACTCAGAACAAGTGTTTTCACTACACAAATCGATTGGGCAATCGATTGGTTGAATGTGTTTGGTGAAACCTGAGTTCTGGGATAACTCTAATCGATTGGACAATCGATTGAGCAATCCATTAAGCAATCGATTTAGCAAGTCACAGAAACAACCAGTTATGGAATCAATCGATTGACAAATCGATTGTGACTAAGTTTCAAAATCAGAAACAAGTTCTGTGATGCATCAAATCGATTGAGACATTAATTGATTTAGTTTTCTTAAACTCCAAGGTTGAGGCAATCGATTGCAGATAATCATTCATCAGAACAAACTTTGATTAAATCGATTGGCAAATCGATTGATGTTTATGCCTGAGACACTTTGATCAGACACAATCGATTGAGAAATCGATTGATGCAAAAGTCTGATTCATTGTGATCAGCACAATCGATTGACGAATCGATTGAAGCTAAGTTTTTAAGTTACAGAAAAGTTTCAGCTCATTGCCAAATCGATTATGACTGTGATTGTGAAATCGACTGAGAAATCGATTGTTTTGATCTCGTTGTTGGGACAAAACATCTATAATCGATTACGCAATCGATTTGAAGAAAAATCATAGTTTCAGTTCTGATTGATGTATTAAAAGAATCGATTGGCAAATCGATTCATGCTTATATGTTCAAGATTCAAGAAAAACAAGACCTGCGAAAATCGATTAGGAAATCGATTAAAGCTTTATAAAATCGATTGAGAAATCGATTGTCCTGGTGTTTTCTTTGAATATATATAAGCTGATTCAATTACTTTTAAAAGAAGAAATTTCACAACTTTTGAAAATCTTTGACACAATCTTTTGGAAAACTTTTCACAACCTTGAGAAAAAAGTTTTACAATCACACAAACATTCATTGCCCAAATACATTTTTTGTGAGAACCAATATAGTGATTGAGTCAAATTCATGTTACTTCTTTAGTTCTTTGTAAAATACAATTCTTTGTAAATGAAAGTTTGGAAAATCCAGTTTGGAAACTGGTAGCTATCTTCGTTGCTGAGAGGACTCATCAAGAAGAAGTTTTACTGTGATCTTGGAAGAGTTTTGAGATAAACTCTGGGATACAGTGGCTGAGAAATAGAATAGAGAGACAGAGTTTTAAGATTGATAGGCTGAGAAAGCTAGAATATTTGTAAAACAATTTCTAAGATTCTATTGGAAAAAGGCCGAAATCGTTTTGTTTCGGGACTAGACATAGGTCGTCTGATAGACGACTGAACCAGTATAAAATCTTGGTGCCATCTCTCTATCCCTTATCTCTTTACTTTTCATGTTCATATTGTATGCGATCTAATATTTCCGCTGTGTACTTTGTGTATGAATCTTGCATAGTTAATATAGGAATTAAAATTGAACACGTTGGATTTGATCTTAATTCTCTTATTCTTAATCAAAAGAAGTCATACTTTTCCAACAATTGGTATCAAAGCCTAACTTTTTTAGAGAAAAACTCATAAAAGAACACGACTTCTTTAGATTTCCTAGGAGAAGGGGCATCTCTAACCAGACCCCCTGCCTTTAATGGCATAACATACATGTACTGGAAAGAGAGGATGCTCATCTTTCTAGAAGCATGTGGGCTGGACATCTTAGAGGCAGTGGAGAATGGTCCCTAGGTGCCTAAAATTGCAGGCACTGAGGGATCATCCATCATCGTCAAACCAAGATCTGATTGGTCTGATGATGACAAAAAGAAAGTTGGTTATAATGCTAAGGCCAAGAATATTATAACATCTGCTTTGTGTGTAGAAGAATTCTTTAGGGTGTCAAACTGCAAATCTGCAAAGGAAATGTGGGATACTCTTCAGGAAACACATGAAGGCACCACAGATGTCAGAAGGGCCAGAACAAATACTCTCATGCATGAGTATGAATTGTTCAACATGAAGAAGGATGAATCAATCAGTGACCTGCAGACAAGGTTTACACACATCATCAACAATCTTCATGCCCTAGGAAAAGCTATAGACAACGAGCAACAAATAGGAAAAGTAATGAGGTGTTTGACCAGAGAATGGCAACCCAAAATCACTGCCATTGCTGAATCAAAGGACCTAGCAAACATGACTATTGCAACATTATTTGGAAAGCTCAGAGAACATGAGATGGAATTGCACAGATTGAATGAGTCAGAACAATCTACCAGGAAAAGCAAAGGACTTTCACTGAAGGCTCAAACTCACAAAGCAGAATCTGAACCAGATACTGATAATTTAGAAAGTGAATCTGATGAAGAGC
>NC_021165.2:53161159-53161516 GCF_000331145.2 Cicer arietinum
TGAAATCATCCCCTACTGTTGTATGTCATTTTTGTTGCAAAAAAGGACATATGGTTTTCAATTGCAAACTGAAAAAACTTGCCAACAGAGGATGGAAACAAATTTGGAAAGTTAAGTCACAAGCATTTGAAACTAACCCCCTAGGACCCAATTTGAATTGGGTACCTAAATCCAAAACTTGAATCATTTTTGCAGATATGCTTGGCATCCAGGAATCAATCATGGTATCTGGACAGTGGATGCTCCAAGCATATGACTGGAGACAAGTCAATGTTCTTGTCTCTGAACTTAAAGGAAGGGGGCTTTGTCAAATATGGTGACAATAACAAAGGGAAAATCCTAGGCTTTGGAGACATC
>NC_021165.2:53161559-53162717 GCF_000331145.2 Cicer arietinum
TAAGTATCAGCCAGCTGTGTGACAAGGGATTCAAGGTACATTTTACCTCTATGAGTTGCACACTTGAGCATAAGGAAGTTAAAGGTATGAAATTGACAGGTAAAAGAGTTAACAATATTTACATGATAGATTTTGATTCCTTACCTGCAAATGACATATGTTGCTTATTATCTAATGCTGATGAGAACTGGCTGTGGCATAAGAGAGTGGCCCATATTCATATGGACCACTTGAATAGACTAGTTAGGAAGCAGTTAGTCATAGGTCTCCCAAATAGGAAGTTTTCTAAGGATAGGTTATGTGACTCTTGTGAGAGGAGTAAACTAGTTAAGTCTTCTTTCCCCCTATAGACTTAGTTCAAACCAGTAGGGTCTTACAGTTGGTACACATGGACTTGTTTGGTCCATCTCAGGTTAGAAGCTTTGGATGGAACCTATATAGGTATGTGCTGGTAGATGATTACACTAGGTTCACATGGACATATTTTCTGACTCACAAGAGTGAGGCATTCTCAACTTTTAAGAAATTTGCCACTTTGGTTCAAAATGAGAATAATCAGAAAATCATATCCATTAAAAGTGATCATGGAGGTGAATTCCAAAATGATTCTTTTCAAACCTACTGTGAACATTATGGTATCCAACACATATATTCAGCCCCTAGAATTCCACAGCAAAATGGAGTAGTAGAGAGGAAGAATAGGTCCTTAGAGGAACTAGCTAGGACCATGCTTAAGGACTCTAACCTTCCTAAATACTTTTGGGCTGATGCCATAAACACTGCCACTCATGTAGTGAATAGGGTTCTTATTAGGCCTATACTTAGAAAGACTCCCTATGAGTTATACAAGGGTAGAAAACCTAACCTATCTTACTTTAGGGTCTTTGGGTGTAAGTGCTTTGTGTTAAACAATGGTAAAGAACATCTAGGTAAGTTTGATCCTAAGGCAGATGAGGGTATCTTTCTAGGTTATTCTCAGTTTAGTAAAGCTTATAGAATCTACAATAAAAGAACCAAAACTATAGAGGAGTTAGTTCATGTAAAGTTTGATGAATCGTTTGCTGAAAACTTGAACAAAACTCCTTCTATAGTTGGTAACTCATTGGATGATATTGTAGAGTCTGAACCAATAGAACCTAGTGAACCTGTACCTCCAAC
>NC_021165.2:53163855-53164592 GCF_000331145.2 Cicer arietinum
GCAGCTGGTAGCTGTTGTTCACAGATTCTTTGGATGCAACAACACCTCTTAGATTTTGGTGTTGATCTAGGAACAGTGCCCATCTTGTGTGATAATAGTAGTGCTATTAATATCACTAAGAACCCTGTCATGCATTCTAGGACTAAGCACATAGAGATTAGGCATCACTTCATTAGAGACCAATACCAACAGGGCAAGATTAAGTTGGAATATGTCAATACAACTGAGCAGTTGGCTGACATTTTCACCAAGGCCTTGCCCAAGGACAGTTTCTTCTTTATAAGAATGAAACTTGGCATTATTGATCTCAATGAAATCTGATCCATATGCAACAATCGATTGCTACATCGATTATCTTGTGGCCAGATAGGAAAAATGCATTACCCAATCGATTGTATAATCGATTTATGATGCATAGTGTTTTAAATTTGGTAATTTGGAAACACGATAATCGATTGCTAAATCGATTTGTTTGGTGCTTTTTATTTTATTTCTCTGTGTTACTATCACTAGAATCGATTTGGAAATCGATTGATCACATCACAAAAGCCAGATTGCTGAAGTTTGTTTTATCTCAATCGGTTGGAAAATCGATTATATATTTGGAAAATTGTTTAAGGAATCGATTGGATAATCGATTGTTTGGTCAAGTCGTCTACAAATTTGAGAAGTTTTTCAGACTCAAACCCGAGCATTGATTGGAAAATCGATTGGATCAACTTTGTTTTGGACCTGAA
>NC_021165.2:53165209-53165694 GCF_000331145.2 Cicer arietinum
TGGGAATCGATGTTGTGTTTTGATGATTTCTGAACATAGGAGGCAATCGATTTGGACATCGATTTAGTAAAGAAGGATAAGTTACACAATCGATTTGGAAATCGATTGACAATATGTCCGTTGAGAAAAATTATAGCCGTTGGAAGTGGGTGTAACGGATAGTTTTTTAAACCACGTCAACCTAATCGATTGGGTAATCGATTTGGTAAACCTAGAAGTGAAAAATAATCGATTGGGCAATCGATTTTGTACAATGCTATAAAAACCATGGAAAACCCTAAATCGATTTCACAATCTATTTTCACACTCTGCTATCAGTTCACTCATCCAACTTCAGATTTCTCTGCATCTAATCCTCCTCATTCATCAATCTTCAATCAACACACTACCATGGCCAGAGTAAAACAAACTGCCAGACACCCATCATCATCATCAAAATCCATTTCACTGGACTCTTCTTCTACCTCAAGTGGAAGAACTCTTTC
>NC_021165.2:53165971-53168659 GCF_000331145.2 Cicer arietinum
TTGGATTTCACCTTTTTTGATACAAATGGTTTTGCTTTTCAAAATCATTTAATATTTCATGGACTAGAAGATTTCCTTTCTTCATCACTGGAAGTCTATCCGAAGTTGATACGTGCTTTTTACTCCACCTTTATTCTAACCAAGACGGGTTTTGCTGCTGAAGTCAAAGGTAAAAAGATCACAATGACTTTTGAGGACTTTTCAAAGCTAACTGGTTTACCATTTTATGGATATACCATTGATGGTAGAGCACATGATGCTCGTGAAGATGAAGGTTAGGAAACTTCAATCGACAAGCATGCGGCAACTAAGGAGCTAATGATCGACGGCTTTGTTGAAAAGGTTTCTCTTCCAACAGGCCAGATGAAAGTTGAGCATCGGATGCTCATGTACGTGCTAACAAGGATGTTAGTACCTAGAGCTGGAAATCATGCGGTTGTACATCGGCTGGATATTATCCTGCTGTGGGGGCTGTACAAAGAGCTTAGGATGAGTTGGGCATGGATAGTGCTGCTGAACATGACGGAGTCAACACAAGGAAAACACATCCTACCCTATCCCCAAGTGGTGACAAAGATTCTGAGGCATTTCAAGGTGTCTCTAGCCAATGAAGAATCTCTCAAAACCACACTGACATTTAGTGAATCAATCGTGAACCAAATGCAACTGCGACGCATAAATGGAGTATGGACAAGAGCTCCATCTACTGCTGATCAGGCACAACCCAGTGCTGATCAAGCCCAAGCAAGTGCCCAACCACCTGCACAATCTGAAACATCTTCTGACATCATGGCAAAGCTGCTGGAGTTTATGAAGATTCAAGCTGCCCACAACGAAAGAGTGGAAGCCTCTCTTCGAAAGCTTCAATCAACTTCGAACTCTGTGGTTCAGGATGTGGATGCTATTCAAGAGCCCTTGGGGCTCAAAATGTCTCTTGAAGACATTGCAGAGATCGGACGACAATCAACCGAAGATCCAAACCCTGTCAACTTAGATTGATCTGATCCTCATGGGGAGGAGACACCTGCTGAGGTTAATACATCGGTCTCTTCTTCTCCTGCTGGTGATAATGAGGATCAACACTAGATTCGTTGTTTAGGTTTAGTGTCTGTGTTGTTTGTCATGCTTTTGTACTACTCTTGTTTTTGCTGTCTTTGTAAATTTTTATGTATATATCTTTTTGTTTAATCTTCTCTCTTTGTATATTTCTTTTTGCTTTTTATGACAAAAGGGGGAGTTTAATTTTAACTTGCGATTATTTTTGCTCTAATATGTTACAAGCTGATCACATAATACTCTGTTGTATGGATATATGCTCTGACATATGTATATGCAATACTGATATGCCATATAATCTGATATGCACATATGCACTGATATCATAATGCTATAATCTGATATTCACTCTGATATATGCTAACTTTGATCAAATCAAATTCTACTCTAATATAATGCATATTACTCTGATACAATGTATTGTACCCTGTTTACACTCTGATATCCTTTTTGTACTGATGTTATTGAAATGTATCATACATTCCAAAACTCAGGGGGAGATTTTAAAATAATCTCAATGTTAAAACTGTGTATTTGTCATTAAATCAAAAAGGGGGAGTTTGTAAGTCATGAGCTTCCCTGATCATGTTTTTGATTTAATTTCCAAACACACAGTACATGTGAAATATTTGATTGATCTAATGTTTTAAATTGAGAAATATTTCAGGCAAACAAGAAGACACCACACACACTTGGAACAATAGCTTGCAACTCAAGGAATCAACCAAAGTTGGAGGATGCACTTGAGAAAGACGCAAAATGTATAGTGTTATTAGGTGTCATAGTAAATAAGCTTAGTAGACTAATCACTATGGTCTCACACTTAAGCCTTTGCCAATGAATATGAATCAATCAACAAATAAAGCAATTGCTGAATCGATTGATAAATCGATTGTCTGACTCAGAACAAGTGTTTTCACTACACAAATCGATTGGGCAATCGATTGGTTGAATGTGTTTGGTGAAACCTGAGTTCTGGGATAACTCTAATCGATTGGACAATCGATTGAGTAATCCATTAAGCAATCGATTTAGCAAGTCACAGAAACAACCAGTTATGGAATCAATCGATTGACAAATCGATTGTGACTAAGTTTCAAAATCAGAAATAAGTTATGTGATGCATCAAATCGATTGAGACATCAATTGATTTAGTTTTCTTAAACTCCAAGGTTGAGGCAATTGATTAGGCAATCGATTGCAGATAATCATTCATCAGAACAAACTTTGATTAAATCGATTGGCAAATAGTTTTTGTCAAAATAGCTGAGGTTCTGTAACAAGCACAATCGATTGGCAAATCGATTGATGCAAAAGTCTGATTCACTATGATCAGCACAATCGATTGACGAATCGATTGAAGAAAATGTTCAAGTTACAGAAAGGGTTCAGCTAAGTGCCAAATCGATTATGAAGTCGACTGAGGAATCGATTGTTTTGATTTCGTTGTTGAATCAAAACACCTATAATCGATTATTCAATCGATTTGGATAAAATCATAGTTCCAGTTCTGATTAATGTATTAAAAGAATCGATTGGCAAATCGATTCATGCTTATATGTTCAAGATTCAAGAGAAATAAGACCTGTGAAAATCGATTAGGCAATCGATTAAAGCTTTATAAAATCGATT